>NW_026267196.1:565224-570121 GCF_000697945.3 Frankliniella occidentalis
CCTGGTCGGGCGGGCCGGCCTACCCCGCCCCTCGCAGGCGCTCCCTGGCCTGGCGCTCCCTTTGCTCGCCCACGTGGTCGCGCGGCGGCGGCGGCGATCGTATCGCGCGGGGCGCCCCTCTGCCAAGGCTGTGTTTACAGTCCTCGGCCGCCCTGCTGCTGACGGTGGCGGGCGGCCCTGGCTGGCGGCGCTGGCGGCGCCCCCCTCGGGGCGGTCCTGTTCGGCGACGCCACAGGCCCCACACAAGCCTTGCGTCGCAGTCGAGTTGTTGTAGCGCCGCCGCCGGCGCCGCCTCAGCATGTTGGCGGCGGGCTGCAATGTGCCAGGGCAGCAGGCCGGCGACAACAAGCCGGGCTGCTCAGGCTGACCCGGCCCCCCGCCCCGGCCGCAGCAGGGACCCGCCAGGGGGGAAGTTCAGTTGTGGGCGGCGCGCAGGCGGCGGCAACCGAGTCGGGAGCAATCAGGACGACGAGACGACGAGTCGGAGCTGTGGCACGGGAGGGGTTGGAGGCAGAGGCTCCCGGCGACAGTTTGTGGTTGTGCCTGTTGTGCTGGCGCTGGGGGGCGGCCCGGGGCATCCTGACTCAGGTGCGACGGCCGCCTCCTTGTCTCTAGCTAGCAGCCGCCTAGCCCGGCGGCGGCGGGGGCGGCCCCGCGCCAGAGACTCCCCAAATATAGGTGGCGCGTCTGCGGTGCCGAGTCGTGCCGTTTTTATCTTATCTTGCGCTGCACCGACCGGGCGAGGCCGGGCCGCGGGGCCGCCATGGCCTCCATGGGGGCCGCACCAGGGCAGCCGCCGCCGCGTCGCGGGGACCCTCCCTGGGCGGCAGACAGCGTCGAGTGCATCTCGCGCTGCTCCCTCTTCTCTCTCCCTTTTTGTGTGTGCGTCAGTGCGTCTATTGCTGTGGATGGCCATCGTGAACGCGCTGGCACACACATGACATGACCAGAGCTGCACGTGCACCCCCCCCCCCTCCCCACCGGACCCGGGGGCCGCGCGTGCGACAGCCCGGCGGGATTGATGGCCGGCTCGAAGCTCGTGTCAGCGTGATGAATATTCACAGTGAAAAGCCTGCGATGCGATGCGGCCGGTTCCGCTCGGCCCGGCCCGGCTCGGCCTGGCCGGCTGCGCTCCAGTTATCGAGCAGATTGGCGCAGGCGCAATCGCTCGGCAGAGCCACACGGGCAGAGCCGGGCCCGGCCGGGCCGCTAATGCAGTAGTGCTTATGGGATGGAGCCTGAACCGACCCCCCTCCCCTCGTCCGGCAGCGAGAGGGATTAAAGGGCGGCTCTGGTGTGTTTTTAAAGCTGTATCGCCAACAGTATGGAATGGAAAATACATACGCCCGCAAACGTGCCTGCGAGATTGTTTCTCTTTTTTCCTCTCGTTCACACGTGTGAAATGTCGCAGCTGGTTTTTGTTTGGTCGTCGTCGTCGTCCTGGCGCGGCTGAGCTCCGCGCAGAGGCCTCTGTGTGCTTTGGCCTGCGCCTTCTTCTCTGTGACCTCACCCGACCTGCCCCCCGGGGTGGGCTGACCCCTCATGTTCTGATTGCCTTGTTTTGTTCTGTCTGTTGCAGGTAAGTATCGCTGCCCGCGGGACACGCTGAGGCTGGTGCCCTGTTAGGCGCCGGCGGGGGTCACGGTAGGGTGGAGTCGGAGCGCCCCGCTTGCTGACCGGGTCGGCCCGGGCCCGGGGTGAGCTGGGCGCGCCGTTACATTCGGCTGCTAAACATTTCCAAGTGCGCGTCACTCGCAGCGGCACGTGCTCGTGCGGACTGGAAGTAAAGCACTGGAACTTCCTCAAAGGACGCGCAAAGAGCTGCTCCGAGAAGACATTCACGAGCGTCTTACTCCAGTGAAAATGTCGCCCACTTGACAGTGTATAGCGCCCACCAAAAATCAAAGTGTACGAAAGGCGCACGCAAATCTAACTGTAGAACGAGATGCAAAAACAAACTGACATCTTGTTCTAAAGTTCGATTTGCAGGTGAGCGAATAAAATGACGCTCTGCACTGCAAAATGCTTGCAAAGAATTTTAAAGCATTGCTTTGCAGTGCAAACACATCGTTTACTATGATTCTGACAGCTTGCGAAGAATTCTTTGCAAGACAAACTAATTCTTTGCAACACAAAACTCGAAAACTCTTTGCAATGTTACAAAGAATATAGTTTGCAAGCATTTTACAGTGTGGTTAATGTGTGGTAACGTATTTGCACTGCAGGTGAGCGACTGACAATTCGTATTGAGATATTAGTCATTCGTACACTTGCAAAATAGCGTGATTAAGCTGTCGTGTAAATTTACTCGCTCACCTATGCAAAATGTGCGACATTCGTACATCTGAATGCTAGTCGTGTTGCTGATTTGGGATGGCATAGCGTGCCGTGCCGTGGCCACGGTCGGAGCTCCAAGAGGGTCCCGTACAGCGATGCGGACAGCAATGTTCTTGACTCTGTCCTTGCGGCTGCTTGGACGGGCTCCTCTTGACCCCTTCCACGACGTGCAAAAAGGTGGCGGGTACCGCGTCGTGACCGCCAGGGTCGGGCCCAGGCACAAAATGCAGAGTGCACACACAGAAAATATGGTTTGGATTAATATGGAAAATTCCTTCAGTTCAATTGTCTAACATGAAAGAAGATTCACCTTACTTAAAGGGTGGCTCCCTTTCCCTTGTTTTAAAGAATGGTTCTTTACCCTGTGCTAATTTTCCCCGTAAAGCAACGAAAAATCATTTGATATAAGATTGGAATTCCATCGAATCATCAATTAAAAACCAACGGAACCGTTTTCTGGGTGCACTGCACGTGACTGTATAAACCTTCCGAGTGATTGTGACTGCTTTGTTGTTTTTTGTCGTTTGTAATTTGAAGCAATTTCTTTGCAATACGCACACATCCTTCTCAAAGGTTTATCAGAGTACGTTGTGGGCTCGGGGCCCGGTGCCGGAGCGGACACCTGCCACTTTTTTGCCGCCCGGCCCCCTGCTGGCGGCCGCCCCAGCCCGCCCTGCCGCGCGGCTCGTACGAAAACCGCGTCTTCCATCTCACTCCATCTCTCGTTAGACTGACGTTTGCGAGAGAGGGGTTGGAGGGGAGGCACTTGACGGTTTTCGAACGTGCCGCGTCTGGCGCGGACGGCTGGCTGCGGCTGCACCCGTGTGCCATGCTACGTGTGCGACCGCCATGTGTTCTGTTTGTCTTGCGTGCGACTTGGAAGGACGGGGAAGGTTCCTAGTGGGGGAGTGCAAGCTGGACGTGAAGCCAGCCGCGCACAAGACCAACAAAGGTATGCCGTAGTAGTGGAGTAGACTGTAGACTCAACACCGCGCCTCTGAGGGGGGACCCACCCGAGCGAAGCGCGGACCGAGCGATACGGTTCACGCCTTTTCGCGCGACAAATTTAGAAGGAAAAAAGTACAACCAAGTAAAAACCAAGTAAAACTGAAGTTTGTGAAGGAACTCACTTTGAAGCTGCCAGGATTTAGTCAAATGAGTGGAAGGTTTTGCTCTCTTCAGAGGCGAGATGTTTCTTTTTGTATGGCCGTGTTGATTTTTTGTTTCAAGTATGCGGTTTTATTCTTTTCGGGGTAGACTTTGTGACGGTTGGATTAGTTTTTGTAGCGAGACATGTTCTGCTCGAGCCGCACCGTACCTCCCGACTCCGCATGCTGGACCGTAGCTAGCCGTAGCTTGGACACGCCACGCCTCACACGCGGCAGCGAGAGCGAGGTTCACGAGGAATACAGCCCAGAGAATGGGATTGGCGTACAAGACAGTCTGTAAACGGATCATTTTAGTGCGCTGGATGAAAAAAAAATCATTTTTTATTGTCAGAATAATACCCTTGCGTAACTAAACTGAGATCGTCATGTTTTTTTCTGCACGACCAGATATCTTCTACGCCAACTGTTTTTTTCACTCTCTTTAAAACGCTCAGACTTGATCGTCGAGTTAATTCTCTCTGAGCACTCACTCATTCTTGGCCGGAAGCTACCCTTTTAATCACGCTGCGATCAGGACGAGGTGGGGGTCCTTGCCAAAAGGACCCCACCGCCCGTCATAAACTTGAACTGTCCTTCCTCCCTCCTTCAGAGAACAAAATAAAAAAAAAAGACGACGGAATCGCGATGCGGAAACCGCAGCAGAGTGAGTGCGGCGGCGGTGAGCTCGGTTTTGCGTAATGCCGGCCGGGCGCAAGAGGCCCCGCAATCGTCGACGTTTCGCTCTACACGGCCCAGCAGACGACAAAGTGTCCAAAAAGTGCCGGCGTACCTGTTATCGCCGCGGAGCTGACGCGACGCGGCGGCGTGCAATCGGCGCGACACTTGGCAGGAAGCCCCGACTCTCTTCCCACGCCACTCTCTTAGTCTTCCTCGTCTGTGACAGGACCGTATCGTCCTCTCTGCCCTCTGCCCCCGCTGCTGGCCGCTGGGCGGAGAGATCCCGCCTCGCCAGAGACTCTGCGCTCGCCCTGCCCGACCCGCCCGCGCGGCCCCCTGTCTCTCCTCTGTCTCTGGCGGCGCGGGGTATACTGTCCACCTCCATCCATTCCGGTGCCCTTTATACCGTGTTGGACGTCTGCCAGAGAGCGAGAAAAAGAGAGAGAGAGAAAATAAAGCTCCCCTATCACTTTGCCACGTCAAGGGCTGTATATCCGATTCAGAGGAAAGTTTTTGGTTTCGATGCCACGGCTGCATGTGCCTGCTACCTCATGTCACCTCATTTCCGCCCGGTCGTTGGACTCGTGTGTCCGTCGGGTTCCGTGCACGCCCCCCTCCCCTCTCCCGCCCAACACGCGTGTCCGGCGGGCTTGCCTATGCAGCGCCCCGTGCACCGCCAGGGATGAGGTGGGCCGCCCGCCCAACACGCGTGTCCGGCGGGCTTGCCTATGCAG
>NW_026267196.1:574641-585670 GCF_000697945.3 Frankliniella occidentalis
CGCGCGTTTGGCAGCTGCCGCTCCTGCCTCGGACCTCGGACCTATCTGCCCGGCGCCCGCCCTGCCCCGCCCCGCCCCGCTCCGCCACCGCGGCTAAATTTACCCAGTGTTGGACGCGGCTTGGGCGCGGGCCGCCGTGGTGGTGCTGGCCGCCGTGGACGTACCGCCCGCATGGCTGTGGTCAGTCGCCGCGCCGCCCCTCCCCGCCTTGGTCGCGCAGGCTGTGCCGCAGGCCAGGCCGAGCCCCGAGCCGAGCGTTGTTGTGACGCTGGCGCGCTGGCGCCGCGGGCCCCCTCTGGGCTTGTTGAGCTGGAGGCCTGGTTCCTGCCGCCCGCCGGGCCTCCCGAAGGCCCTCCCGACCATGGTCTCGGCGGCTCCCCCGCGCCCGGGTCCCCCGGGCCGCCCCGCAGCCTGCGCCTGCAGGGCCGCACCGTGCTGCGCCACTACGGCAGCGTGCTGCACCTGCACTACTACAGCAACAACCCCTCCCTGCGGCTGCCGGCCATCTCCGAGGAGGAGGCCGAGGTCTACCGCCCGGACCAGATCAAGGAGTTTGACTGCGTCGACCCGGCCTGGAAGACGGACATAGCCGAGGCGCTCGACAAAGGTGGGGCGAGGGCTCTCGTGGTGGGGACCGAAACGAATGTCAATTTGAATGAGGCTCTGCGCCGCCGCGCCGCCACGGGCCGATGTGGTCCTGCCTCCTCGTCTCGGGCTGGGCCGGCTGGGCGGCCCCACGCTCTGGTGATACGATATCAGAGTGATAGCAACCCGCTCAGTAGCTGACCGGCCGGGTCGCAAACCAGGTGACGCCGCACGGCGCCGAGCCTGAGCCTGAGCCTGTGCGTGCGGGGCGGGACGGGACGGGGGCGGGGAGTGCCACGGGAAGGCAGGCGCGCCGTCTGGAAGGGCCGAAACCGGAAGGGCTAGGTCGGCCAGAGAGCTGGGCCCGAGAGTTGGGCTGCGTGGCGATCGCTAGGCCCAGCGGCGTGACAGGGCCCCGCTCTGTGCGACCAGCATGCGCCGCCGTTCCAGAATTGTCGTTATCAGCCGTGAGTTGACTGACTGCGGACTGCGGGCGGAGCCGTGGGGGTTCGGGAGGGGGTGGGGGGCCTCGGCGACAGCTTCTTCACCCCTTCCCCTTACCTCCCATCGCCACCCCCCTTCCCATTCGCCGCCACTCTTTGATCCAAAGATAAATTAGTCCTAATCAGTCCTAATTGCTCTGCCCGATTAAGCTCAGCGGTCACCTTAACTTTATTTTCTTTCAATAACGGTTGTATATATTTTTTTAGGATCGCACCATCCTTAATCAAGTAACTTGTACCTATTTTTTGTTTATTGTTGCAGAGGAGGATGAAAGTCAAATTCTTGTCAAGTTCTTCAAGTTCCATAAATGTTATGATCTTATTCCTACTAGTGCAAAGCTTGTTGTGTTTGACACACAACTTCTTGTTAAAAAAGCCTTCTTTGCACTTGTTTACAATGGTACAGTATATCTCTATTTCTAGCCAGCTACATTGTTTATTTTTACTCCGACATATACAACAAACACATTATCTGTCTTTTGTATGCAGGTGTTCGGGCAGCACCATTATGGGACAGTGCGCAGCAGAAGTTTGTGGGAATGCTGACCATCACTGACTTTATTAAAATCTTACAAATGTACTATACTTCTCCATCTGTAACAATGGATGAGTTGGAAGAGCATAAATTAGATACTTGGCGAGGTAAGTCCCTAGAAGAAATCCTTTTGCTTTATGTGTCCCTTTCCATCTCGATCACATATTTCTGATGTATTTTCTTTGTTCAATACTTATAGAGGTTTTGAAGGACCAAGAAATGCCTTTAGTAAGCATTGGACCAGATGCATCTCTGTATACAGCAATTAGCACATTGATTAGGAACAGAATACACAGACTTCCTGTCATTGACCCTGAAACGGGAAATGTGCTGTATATTTTGACGCATAAGCGTATCCTTCGGTTCCTATTTCTTTATGTAAGTATGAGTCACTTTATGTCTCATTCATTACCCATTGCAGTTAACAGGATGCTCATTTGTCTTTTCCTTTCTCTTCTCCCCTACTGAAACGAAAAACAGATTCATGACCTTCCTCGCCCCAGTAATATGAATAAGACACTCAGAGAATTAAAAATTGGTACTTATGATGGTATTGAAACAGCCAGTGAAGAGACCTCAATTATTACTGCTTTAAAAAAGTTTGTGGAAAGGAGAGTCTCAGCTCTACCAATGGTTGACACAGAGGGACGCTTAGTAGATATTTTTGCCAAATTTGATGTCATTGTAAGTTTCCCAATCATAAGCCTTTTTTAAAAATTTGCTAGGTATATGATCATGTATAATGTTCTGAAACAACTGTTTTCTTTATCTTTAGAACCTTGCAGCTGAAAAAACTTACAATAATCTTGATGTATCTCTCAAAAAAGCCAATGAACATAGAAATGAATGGTTTGAGGGTGTACAAAAGTGCAAATTAGATGAAACACTTTTTACAATCATGGAGAGGATAGTGCGAGCTGAGGTACATTTACTTCTGTTAATCGGTAATGACTATTACTTTGCAAAGTAAATGGCTTCATAACATTGTTCCAATTATTCCAGGTTCATCGACTGGTTGTTGTTGATGAGGAAGACAAAGTTATTGGAATTATATCATTGTCTGATTTACTATTGTACCTTGTCTTGAGACCTTGTGGTGAGTTCATACTTGACCTTTTTTGTTTTTTCTGTGTATTTTGAAAAATATATTTATCAATAATCTACAACTATGTCATAATTTTGCTTAGGTGAAGATGGCAATTCTGAAAGTTGCTCATCAGTGAGAAATCGAACTGACTCCCAGTCAGAGAAAAATCCTGAAGAACCAGAAACCTCTGAAGCCAGTGAAGAGGCTAAAGAGGGAACTAAGTCATCATTAGAATCATCAGAAGTTGCAATGCAGGAAGATACGACAGCACAGCAAGATTCACTTCCCAATGAAATCGAGGATAGTGGAGAAATATCTGAGACTGCAGAGACAGCTGAAAAATCATCAAGCAGTGTAGATGTAGGTGCTGGATGGAGAGAAGTGACAGTCTCAGGAGGAGAGTGAATTATTTATATTTGGAATCAAGGGTTTTATCTGTGAAAAGGACAAGAAAACTGTGAGTGAAAGACCCTTCATAGTAAAATTTAATTACAAGTACTTGAGAGTGAAAGATTGAATGAAAGTGAATTTGTTGAATGAGAGAATATTTGAGTGTATGAGCATGTAGTGAGCAATCTGCGGGTTTCATTTGATATTTATATTTGCTCATTGCCCCATTTGTATTGTTTGTCTTCTTATAAGACCTTGGCGATTGTAGTCATTATTACTGTACTGTTATATTAGTCATTTATGAAAGCAGTCCTGTGCAAGTGCAGACAAGCAGTGGCCTGAATGCCTATTTTTGTTAGAGATTTTTTTAGGGGGGGAGGGGGGTACTATTAGATGAATGGTGATGAGAGAGAAGCTTCGACTGCCTTTCAGTTATTTCTTTAAATTAAATTTTTATTTGAAAATTTGAAATAAAATTTGTAAGCCAGTGACATAATATTCATTGCTTCCCGCCCTGTAAGGGGAGGCTGAAATTATTTGCTCCTTTGTGTGGCCTATTGTAATTCGATTTAGTTCCTCTAGAAAGGCAATTTTTTTTATTAAGTATGTGAACAGAACATTTGTAAAATTCCTAATACCTGCAAGTCTGGTTGAATAGAAATTGATCTATTACCTAGTTAGTATGTTTGTGGTACAGCTGCATTGTGATTTTAATTTTGGGGCTCGGTGTATGCTTAAAATATATTTAAAATACCTGACTCAGATTGTCAGAACAGTGATCCAAAAGATATGTAAAAAGTGAGGTGTGCCATATGGCTTTCATTCTGACTGTTTTCCTTTCCAACTGAAAGGTGGAAAGGGAAATATTTTTGTGCTGTTTAACATGAATGGATGTTATTATAAAGCAGTATGGAGTGTATGTTTAAAGTAACATGATTCATTTTTAAGGTAATCACACCAAATATGTTGCGCAGATGAATTTGTGATAATGTGACTTGCAAGTGTGTTTGTACATTAATATGGTGTAGCCAGGGTTTGAAACTTGGACAAATTTGTTTTTCTCATGAAATTATCTCTTGTAAGGCTGTCATTAAGTTATATAAATAATAAGTCACCCGTTAATTCTGATGTCTGCACATTTTTACCCTTTACATTTCTATGTAAAAAACCACAAGCTATCTAAATCAAACCAACAAATCATTGACAGTACGTAATTTACTCAGATCATACATAGTTCAATTACACTTAATTACAAACAGTCATAAAACAATTTATTTGTCAGTCTTTTTACATCATATTTCACAGTCATGAAAAGCAGTTTAACAAAGGCAACATTAAGAGCTGTGCAAATTGTTCAATACTGAATCAAATCGAATCGGCCCAATTAAAATTCGGCAGATTTCGTATTTGTCTGATTTGATGCTAAACAATTTTAAGTTGCATCTGTTCCACTTTGAATCAACAAACTAAGAGATTATAGACCACTTGCGGAACTGTCAACTTTGTAATCATCAGCAAACGACTAAATCAATATGATATGTGATAACAAATTCCGAATTTTTACCTTTGCTAATAGTTTGGATTCAACTTTCTTAATTTACTGGAATTTATGTGGACTCGAATGAATGAGGATTTGGAGCAGAGAAAATTTGTGAGATTTTGACCAATTCAATTTAAATGCAAAAACCTCAATTTGCACAGCTCCTGCAATATTACACTAAGTACAGAGTACACAATGAAATCATGCTTCATCACTACTGCAGTCAGTACTACTATCAGTGCACTTAGTAAAGTAACCTTTGTTGCCACGCTTTGTGTACCTAACAAATGGTTCACTGCTGATGACAAGTTCAGGTAACTCTTGTTTTAGCTGAGAAATAATTTTTGGGGGTATTCCTTTATTCAGGAATGATCCTAACACATTAAGATGCCTTAAATTAGGAATGTATCGTGGAAGTTTCTGTATATGTCTCATGCGAAGACTAAGTCTATCAACTATACATAATTTCTGCAGAGAAGGAACAGATTTTATAATGTTAGCACATGATGTAATGCCATGCAGATTAAGTGTCTCTAACTTATTACATTGTTTGGCTATTGCTGTCGCAAGAAGCCCTGGTATATAGAACAATGTCAGTTCCTTCAAATTTCCAAACACAGGGCAATCTCGAACAAAGCGATTCATTTTACTTTTCAGAACTCCATCACTCCACCTAATATGTAATGATTCTAAGGATTGCAGAGTACTTATACATCTTAAGTCATCTAGACATAAAGTTATTTCTTTCAGCTCAGTGCAGGATGAGACTAGTTCGAGGACCCCGACATTTGATTTAAACTGTGGAAGTTTTAGTGTTTTGAGGTGTGACTTCACATTATCCAGAAATGGTTTATACGAGTCAGATTCATCTTGAATGAGGCTAACATCAAGGTGATGGAGGTTCAAACATCCTCTTTCCAAAACCTTTTTATCCCACTTGGTATCAAAATATCCAGAGAGTTTTAGGCTTCTAAGTTGGGACATTTGGCCCAGCTCAGCATCAAGATTCCGATAAATACTACTATGTTTATTTGCATACCCCTCCAAGTGCAACTCACAGACATACTTTTTGTAATGACCAAGTATGCGAGAAGCAACGGCAGCAGGAAACAAACTCAAATTGTAGTGAACTTTCCGTATGTCTTTAGGTCCCTTGCATATAGCATTAACAATGGCAGCAGGGTCCCCACAAAAAAGGGGATTAAGACTAAGCTGTTTAAGGGCTGGAGCCACACTTAATACAAATATAAAAAGATCTTCTCGGCTGTTTTCATAAATTAGTTCTTTATCGCACCACAGTGTCCTGAAATACAAAGAATCCTTCCAGCGCTGACATACTTTGGAAACATTTAGGGCTAGATCTTCGACACTCAACCAAGAAAATATTAGGACTAGAAGTTCGGTTGGGAGAGAATGAACGGCAGCCTAAAACGAAAACAAAGAATATAATTATCTTTCAAAACCAGTCCCATATAGAAAATAAATAATACTCCACATAAAACAAGCCGTTTCGTCAGGTTAGAGAAATGGGGAAATAATGGATATAGGAAGAATTGTACCGTTCCAGAGTCATCTGAGACCTCCTCTTCGATTTTCATTGATTCTGAACACAAAACATTCATTTCTTCGAACTTCACTTAAATTTTTTCAATGCTGCTTTGATAAATCGTGATGAGAACCGATGAGAACACTCAAATATGTCTGCTGATTTGTTTACCGACAACAGCACTGCACATACCTCGCTTCTGTCTTATTTGCAGTATCGAAGCGGCTGCTTGGACTGTATCATTTTGCAAATGTCACTCAAAATATGTTCATACGTCATGCCTAGCCCTACTGTCAGCTCAACTTAAGTAACTTTCACTGTTTTGCGTCAGAATGGGCTCAGTTTCCTTCAAATTTCCGACTTCATTCGGGGACATGTAAGTAATCTGAAAACACTGTAGAACATAACCCCTAAATTTGTGATCTTTAATCAAAAGATACTTCACTTACTCCATTTGAACGAGGCTAAAATAAGGTCTTCCTATCTTACATGTCGGTGAATATGTCTCTAAATGAATTTTATCCACCACGATTCAGTGTACTTTTTTCCAACAATTTGTTTTACACAAGTTAACAAGTTAATAATCAATTTAAGACGTACTGTTTTTGAGAGTTTGACAGATGTTTAAAATATTGTGTCTCTGTAAGCAGCCATCCCCCACCACCAGATCCTCCAGTTGTCATTGTTTCGTTTTTTGGGAAGTCATCCTACATCTCTAGAGGCTTCAAAGGAAGTGCTGTTGATGATGCCCTTGGACGTCAAGTCTTCTGCTCATCAGTGTTAGACTTTCCTCAGGTTGATGGTGATGCTCACGTGAGTGGAAAAGTCTGGAAATGTGTCTAAATTTTAATATTTCATTTTGAAACATGTAATTTTGTCTTTCTTTTCCTAGACTGAAATTAAAGGATACCTGGACTTTAAACAGAAGGTACTTTACCTACATTTATGTGGTACATTTGACGTTAGAGGACTGGCTGATATTTATGAAAAATTAAAGACTGATCTGGGTTCAAAAGTATGTTTTACATAGTTTTTTTATTTTTAAATTATGATGGTATGTGTTGTTAATAGTTTGTTATTTATTTTATTTCTAGGGATACCTTAAAGAGTGGGCCAAGTTACGACATCACTATGCCCGATCACTTCTTTTTTTGTTCAGTGTCTCACATGTACTGGTATGCTCACATCCTTCACTTGTATTTGATACAAGTTACATACGTCTTTTTCGTGCCTTAGATAGTGTCCGGTACGTATATCTAAACGAGTCAACTTGAGGGCCAAATTTTTTGTGTGAATGAACAGAAATTGTGAATATTTTTCTGTTCAGCCAAAAAGTTCAAGGATCTATTGGTGATATCATCTCTACTATATCTGGTGTTCCAAAGGATTGGGTTCAGTATGGAAGATTATGTACACCTCGTTTACTTTTTCTATTTGAAAAGTGCCCTGCATCTATCAAAAAGCAAAGTTTATCTGAAAATGGGTTTGTGTCATTTATATGAACTTTTTTTTAAAATCTTTGGATTTCCAGAAACTAAAATTGGTTAACGTTTCTATTTTCTACAGAGAGACACCTGGATCAAATAGAAAGGTGCCTGCTATTAAGAAGCTGGAGCATGCTATGGAGGATCAAATTTATCATGTTTTGCGTAAAAACCGAATCATATCTAAGAGCAGGTTGAAATATATTTTATTATTACTTTTATTCTGTCATACAGTGTTGTCTGACAGTTAATATCAAATTGCTTATTTTCTTTTCTTTTCAGTATGAATAGTCTCTTTGCTATCCCAGCAAATCAGGAATTTGTTTTTATTCCTACATCCAGGGATTCAATGCGTGACTCAAGAACAGAACTCATAGACAGTGTCATCAGCATGTGTAACGGCACATCTTTTGGTCCTGAACAACAAGATGAACATTCTTTCCATTCACCATCATTCCTAAATGAAATGAACTTAAATCGTAAGAACTTGTTATGGTGGTCTATGTCTGACCCAAATTAAAAGGGGATCTTCATCGTTTATGTTTTTTCTCTTTAGGACATTCCTTTAAAGGATTTTTGCAACAGCACATAGAGCAAGCATTTTCTAAAGGTTTTGATGATAATGTTGGCAGACATTCTGCACCAACATTTTTTGAAGTACGTTAAAAAGAAACACCTATCTTATCATAGTTATAAAAACACTTGTGTAAAAATGGTTTTATACCACTAAAAATACATAATATATATTTCTTTCTTGTAGGTTCCAAAGTTCAGTTTATGGCTGGAAGTTTCCAAAAAAGTGTTTGAATTTTCCACATCACCCAAGTCAGCTTCTAACTCAAACCAAAGTGCTATGCTCCATGGCTTGCTTGACACCGATGTCAAATTCAGTGAAAGTCGCTGTGGAAAGGTGCTGCCACTTGCCATAGCAACATACCAGGAAAATCTACCAACTCACTATACCAGAGAATATCATGATGGAAGGGTAAGAAACATTTTTCTCAATTTTTTGCTGTTTTCTGTTTTTAAAGTGGAATGAAAAACCTTAAAACCCACTTTAGAAAACTACAACTGCTTATTAAAATTTTTACAGTTAGCTCATGCCTTGTCAGTATTTGCTGTCCATGCTCGGGGGCCTCTCTTTGAGGAATATGCGAAGCAGGTGGAAACCGAGTGTGAAGCCCATTGGAAAGCAGGCAAGCAGATGTGCCAGGTGTTAAGCCTTACTGGCAATCCATGCACAAAACCTTTACACAAAGGTGGAGGTGATGGTGCAGGAGGAGGGGAGCTCCAAGAAGAAGAGGGGTGAGTTGTCCATTTCTACCCAGGACAGTTTAAATTTATCACAACTTGTTTAAATTTTATCACATTTCACAGGAGGGATCACTCTCAGTTACCGTTAATGGAACATTGTAGTGGAGTCGTGTATGTTTCTGCTTGTAACTGTGGAAGAAAGCAGGGGCCAAGAGAGGACCCATTCAGTATGAGAACTTCAAACCATGACTTCTATACAGTTTTAGGAAAGGATTGTGGCTGTTGTGATCTTGAGTCCATTACTTTTCCTGTTTTCACTCCTAGTACTAAAGATTTTCGGTAAAAATATGTTTTTCTTATCTTTTTTTCTTCTTCTTATAAACATTTAAATTTGACAGTTAGTTTTAAATCAAATTTGTCTTGTGAACAGGGCTGCTCAGTTGTTTTCAAATAAGAAAGCAGGAAAGGCTAATACTGAACCGCGGGATACTGAGGCCACTACTCCTCAAGGAAATACTCAAGGACTTAGCTTTGGTATGTACATGTGAGCAAAATTGGTACTCTTATTTGCTAGCTAGATGACAAACAGTCTTATCTAGTAATCTGGTTTAATAGTTGTGAACTCTCTCATACCCTAAGCAGCTTATGTCTCTGGACCATCCGGTGGTAGTGATATTATAGCAGAAGAAACAAGTAATCTAATTCCTGCAAAGACTGATAGTGAAACTGACAGTGGAAGTAATGCTATAGTGATCCAAGTTTCTGACACTGATTCGGAAGGTTCCAAAGGTAAAATCACTTCTATGTTTTTTTAGGTTTAAATCGTCTAAATATATTTTTTGAAATTTGTAATGGTTCCATTCCTCTCAAACTTATTCTTTCACTCTGCTCTTTGTATTGCTAAAAAATGATTGTTCCATTTTTCAACAGAAAAATGTTTGGTGCGTCAGCCATCTACAACAGAATACTTGCCAGGAATGCTTCATTCAGAATCTCCTCTTGGACTTCTTCCACAATTTCCTTCATGGTCATTAGTGTGCCTTGGACCATCAAGTTTGTATTCCCACAATCTTGGTCTTCAAGAGCAACAACAGGCGGGCCTAATGCCTGGATCTGCATATCTACTACCTTGGGATTTGACTGTCAGGTTTGCGCACAACTTTACTTGCATTTGTTATTGCAGTTACTCTATTTTGCTTTGGGGTAATCTCTCATACTGAATATATCCCCTTAGGCTTGAGCATCAACAGGACCGCCCTAATGCATGGCCGACGGTTGGTGATGCTGCTTTCACAAGAGGGAATAAACCCCTAGCAAGCAGCGTCCTTCAGAGACCACGTAAAACAAAACGTGATACTTCTGAATTTGTTGTGAAAATATTTGTTGGAGTAGAGTATGAATGTCCACGCGGCCATCGCTTCATGTGTTCAGCACCAGACAAAGTGCTCAAGACTAGTGGTTCTGGACTTGTAAAGGACAATGGTAACAAAATAACTGGAAATGACATGCCTCTTTACTTTCCATGTCCATGCAAGTAAGTTCACAGAAGTGTCACAGTTAAGGAACGGAACCTGTCATCATCCTAATGTTGTTTCTTTTGCATTGTTTCCAGAAACAGCAAACCACTGATAGCACAATTAATGCGTGTTCATGTTGTCACTCCTAAAGCCCCTGTACATGTCACACTGAATCCCAAAGTACAGCCTGCACCATCACCCTGTCCCATATTTGGACCAGGCTGTGAGAAACCTATCAGGCTCTCTCAAAGTGCTTACTGGATTTTAAGACTTCCGTATCCTTTGTTGGGATTTCTTTTGTCTTTCATTAGTTATTTGTTTTCTAAGGGAAAATTTCACAGTATTACTTCCTTAGCATTTTGACAGTTATGTATATGTGGGTGACCAAGGTCCTTACATCTCACCCAAGGAACCTGTTCCAATAAGTTATGGCCGACTTTTAGCAGGAATGTATGGCATCATGGAACTATCTCCTACTGAAAAGACATGATAATCTTTACTGGTTTGTACTCAAAACTTTGTACTTTTTTATTATTGATAAAAACAACTGGATGAATAAAACATAAAGAATAAAGGTATCAGTAGTTT
>NW_026267196.1:594100-595086 GCF_000697945.3 Frankliniella occidentalis
TCTTTACACCCGTGAGGGGCCATGGCCCCTGCGGTCGTATTGAGTATGCAATCCCGCAACACTGCTGCGTATTCACAGTTACACCCGGGTACATGGGTAATTCTACCAAAATGGCACGGGTCGGTGTCCGCGAAAAAGTTTCTCGTTTATCTCAAATATATTGTTTGTCAAGCTTCGCCGAGGTGGTTTTCGCGCTTCAGATGATTACTTGTGCTCTATTTTAACTATTTCAATCAACAACAGCTACGGGGCATTAGTATTTAATCAATAATTCGCTATAATCTTACGTTGTCCCCCTTCGTCACACCCTAACCTAATTTCAGCGTTTTCTTCAATACGAAATGATGCCAAGGGTATTTTACTGTTCGAGATGTTTACTTTCGTGTCATTTTCACTATTTCAATCAACAACAGCTACACACTGTAAGTATTTCGGCCAAAAATGTCAAATATTGTCCCCTTTGTCACGCTGTCCTGGGCGTTCGGCGTGACCAAGGGGACTATTTGAGACATTTGTTGGCCAAAATACTAATAGTGAGTGGCTGCTGTTGATTGAAATATTGAAAACGACATAAAAGTAAACATCTCGAACAGTGAAATACCCTTGGCATCATTTGGTATTGAAGAAAACACTGAAATTAGGTTAGGGTGTGACAAAAGGGACAAAAGTGAGATTATAGTTAATTATTGATGAAATACTAATGCTCCGCAGCTGTTGTTGATTAAAATAGTTAAAATAGAGCATAAGTAATCATCTGAAGCGCGAAAACCACCTCGGCGAAGCTTGACAAACAATATATTTGAGATAAACGCGAAACTTTTTCGCGGACACCGACCCGTGCCATTTTGGTGGAATTACCCACATAGCAGGAGTACGTCCGATAGCAGCTGGATTCACGGCACGCAAACTGCGTTTATTGGGATTTCTGGTGCCTACATCTCGGAAACGGGTACGAAGATCGTAGAGTATACATTCGGAGCAGTACA
>NW_026267196.1:595136-603344 GCF_000697945.3 Frankliniella occidentalis
AAAATATGTAGTTTCTTTCATCTGATACTGAGTAGAAGAACAGTATATCTTCCTGTTGCACTCATTCTGTTTCAGTCTCAAAGTTCTCAGAACTAAGGTTTAGATATAAAACTTACAACTAGAATTAATTACCCGGCCCTATTTATAACAGTTAGATTGAGAGGAAATTACCTTCAAATAAATGGCTTTTGAAAATTAAACTTGCAAATTCCTAACTTCGACTTCGTCTAAATTCTCATTGGTCTGGTCCCTTCAATATTTTTTTTGTGCGTTCCACCCCCTATCACCCAGGGAAAGCCACGAAAAGAAATACACTGGGCCGGACTGATGAGAATTCGGACGGAGGCTTAGATTTGTTTCTCAGCATGACTCACTTGTGATAAAGACTAGTCAGGAGCATGGCTGCAAAAAAAAAAAAGTTTGTACACTAGAACGAGAAACTGGAACATTTTTCACAAAAAACACTACACTTAGGCAATTGTGAAAAGCCTTTGAACATGTGAATTAAATGTGAATCACATACAATATCAGTCATTCACAATTAAGTAACAGTTACATTTTTAAAATGCACATTTACTAAATAATTTTAGATATACACACGCATTGTTCTTCTAACAACATGTCTACAAATAGGGCAACGACCGTGGGTTCGTTTTATAGTTGCGCAACATTCATAACATAAACAAACATGTCTACAAGGTAAAATTATTGTGCACTTTTCATTGTCCTGACACACTACACACAGGCGTTCTTCTGGTTCTTGATGTGCTTTTCTTTCGATCAACTCCGCAAGATTATCTGCAGTTTCATCTCTGAAATCAAAGATGAATGTTGTGGAAATGAATGGTATGTATTGAATGAGGTCATGGTAACTTTCAGATGCTTGCAATGTAAAAGGAGATTCGTCAGTGCAATGTAGTGAGCGTATCTTAAACCCTAGCATTGAATTAGCATTGAGGAACTGGTCAAAACAGAGTGAGGGGCATCAGGAAGAATATTGTTCTAAGGCTAGCAGTAGAGCTACGTTTGCAGCATTGCAATCACAAATCCACCTTTTAAGAGTAATTAAGAAAAATTTGTTCTGATTAGAAAACTTACCTTTGGGGTACGTCTTCATTTGAGTGTGCTCCTCCTAATTGATCAACATGGTATGTCCTTTCAATACCAAAGCGGCGAGGTCCGTTTGGGGATGGAGTCATTTGATTCGTCAGAAGCCAGAATGTGAAAGCCTCTAAATACGTCCAGGCAGTAATAAGAGTTTTTTGACCTTGTGTCAAAAAGTAAACAATATTTCTTACAATCAAGGGGCGTATGCTATGGTGATACTTGATTGATAAGAAGACAATTGTAAAACAGACCAGCAATCCGTATAAGGACTCGCTTGGGATATCTGAGACAAAAAGGAGAAGTCCTTGGATACCACAGTGTATCCAGAGACGTAGGCTATTAACAACATCTCTTAAACTTGCCATACAATGAATAACTACTGAAACTAATTCTCGTTTTACATCCATTAGTAAGTTTGGAAGAAATGTGAACAGATCCCATGATGTTAGACCAACAAGTACTAACGAGTTCTTAATTAAAAGCAAGCAATGGTGGATACTATATAAAATCGAGAAAACTAAATCCACAAGTCCCAAAGAAATATAAACAGCAGTATTTTGTACAGCTTTCACACCATGCCCTAATGCAGAACTAGCACCTAATATGGCATGAATGAAAGCATCACTAACCACTAATATTCCCTGGTAAAGAAAGGAAAGGGTCGTTCCAAGATCTGACAGAAATACAAAAGAATCTTCAGCTAAAACTTGCAGCAAAGTCTGTAGACCCAAAACACAGCTCACAACCAAAGACACAACACCAACAACGAACTTGACGATCAGCTGTCCAACGATGTAGCTCACGTTAAAGCTGAATGATAAAGTATTTATGATGAGATTGAGGAAAACGACACAAACATCACTAGATATGGTCAAAATGTTTCCTAAAGTTTCTATCATGGTCAAGAAATTGCTAAACAGCTCAAATTAGACAGCAGTCAATCAGTTACAATGTTTTCTTGAGGCCACAGAGTTATTTACAGTATGCAGGACGCACATGTGCGAATAGTGTAGCAGACTATATAGGCAGCCAGCTTGTAGCCGTTCCAACAACAACAACAAATACAACAGACGAAAGAATAATCCGATAATTTCAGGAAAAAGATAATGTCATGATACATGCGATCTTGTCATGCGGCTGAAAATTCCAAATCCTCAACGATAAATGTCTTTTTCAAAAGAACAGAGAATCGTTCAGACTAACTAATCATCTAACCTGAACATACAGAAATCTTAATTTTCTTCTGCGTTGATTTCTTAACTAGAAAGTGACCTAAACCATGAAGAACCCAACCATTGAAAGAGAGGAAAAAATACCAGAGTGTAAAATACCAATTAATATACCAATGCCTGTTAAACTTAGCCTCAAAATTTTAGCACTGTTTTTGCTGCTACTTCAAAAGTCATGGATGTCATTAACCGTTACGGCTGCAATATTTACAGTCATTTATATTGTGACAGGTGGCTGGATTTCTTTCCTTTTTCTTTTTTGCTGTATGTCATGTAAGTAATGTCTTGAACTAAGTATTGTTATTATAAATATTGTATCTATTACTTTACACAGTTACGACTTCTAACGGTTGCATTCTTTCTAGCAATTTTGTATCAGGCTGAAGATGGTCTTCTCTACTATCCTGATGTGCCTAAAAATTCTAGAGTTGTGGTACTTGAACCCACAAATCTGGGTATGCCAAATGAGACAGTCTATATCAGGAGTGCTGATGGAACACTTCTGCACTGTTTCTTAATCAGGCAACCAGAACCAATTTGTAACCAAGCTCCAACTATTCTATTTCTGCATGGGAATGCTGGAAATGTAGGGAACCGGTAAGATCATTGTTTAAAATAGTTAAACAAAAATATGTAGCTTGGTTTTGCATTTTACATAGAAGCTTGAGTAATGTAGGTTTTAATATTTCAGGTTACCAAATGTTCTTGGTCTCTACAAGTGGCTTGGTGCAAACATACTCTTACTTGAGTATAGAGGATTTGGCTTGTCTAAGGGAAAACCATCAGAGGGAGGGTTTTATGCCGATGCTAGAGCTGCTTTAAATTATTTGCATTCCCGCAATGACATAAATAGTAAAGAAATCATTGTCTTTGGACGATCTCTTGGTAATGTTCTTGTCAAATCAGATCAGTTGTGTAGTGTAAAATGTGGTATTTTAATCTTGATGCTCTTGATCTGTGAACTTTCGTAATTTTACAGGTGGAGCAGTTGCTATAGATGTTGCTGCATGTCCAGAATACTCTTCAAAAATTTGGGCTGTAGTTGTTGAGAACACTTTCACAAGTGTTCCTGATATGGCTAAAATCCTTATTGGATCTTACATTCGATTCTTACCTTTGTGGTGTCACAAAAACAAGGTGTGTAAGTTGTCACATTCAGAAGAATCTCTCAAAACAAAAACTTAATAACCAAATATTCTTTAATCCCTCTGTTTTTTGTTCTGTTCTAGTTTCTGAGCTTGGACAAAGTATTGAGAGTCACTGTGCCATGCCTTTTCTTGTCTGGTCTCTCTGATGACCTTGTCCCCCCAGCAATGATGGATGTTCTTTTCAACCGTTGTGGATCCTCCACTAAACAAAAATGTGTTTTCTCTAATGGAACACACAATGAAACATGGAGGTGCCAAGGATACTTTCATGCCTGGATGGGTTTTTTCCTGGAAATTCGTAAGAAGGATGCGACACTAGCCGATACCAACATTACAAGAAGCCAACCCAGTATGCATTTAGTCATCAATTCAGTGTGATATGCTGAGAATTTCTTGTGACTTCTACTACTTCCAGAAGATTTATATTTTGTATGTATTATTTTGTGTATATTCACATGAGCTTCCTGAAAGTTGCTCAGTGCCAATTGGGTCTAATTTTGTGCTTACTTGACTTATCAAAGTTTGTAGTAAATTCTGAGAAAAGCTTCCAAACCAGAATGTTTCTATAAATTTCTAAAAAATGAAAATAAAAATGTAAGGGGAGGTTGCTATTGTATTGTACAATCCTCAGTCAACTGCATGGTGCAATACTTTTAAGCTTATGCTCAACAAAGTCAGTCTTGTCATAACTCTGATTATAGTTTGTCTAACATGCAGTGTTTGCACAATGACTACTAATATTTTGGTATGACAGCAAAATCATATTTATTCTGATAAGTTCAATTAATTAGTTTTCAATGTATTTTTATGTTTCATTTATTAAGTGTTTTTATGACCTCTCTGCAATTAATTATGCAACTGTGAGGGGTTTCATGTTATAACTCCAGACTATGGGTGGATCATAAATTGATATATAGTTTCTAATCAATTTTCTGTCTGTGATTATTAGTTAGCTATTTAAAAAGACTTGTAAAATAAAACTCCTAACTTTGATCAAAATTTATTTATGTTATTTCCCACTTTGACCTGAATGTTTGATCAGTCCAGATGTGAAGTGATGTGGACAAGCAGGTAACCTTTGGAAGAAACAGGTTTTGTTTTGCTTAGAATGATAATTCTATATTTAAAAAATAGTTATGGATATGTTTATATAAAAGCTCTAGAACAAAAGCCAGTTTATCACTTATCAAAGTACAGAGATATCAATGTACCAGAGAAATGTAGAAGATCCCTGGCTACAGAAATACACTTATGCACAAGAAGATAACAAAACACAATGAATCCTTCCCAAAATTCTGTTGATGTAGTTGATTATGATGCAGACCAGCTGTTAACCGAAAAATCAGATTCAATGATTTTAGATCTTTGCTGAAATGTGACTTCCATGTTTACGCAAACCATCAGCTACTCTACGACCAAAGTCTGGGTTCACTTGACAAAAGTTCTTGACAGCACGTTCCTGAAACAAAACAAGCATTATAAACAACAATTGAAAGAGAAATATTTAATTTGGTCTAGAGCCTAGGCCTGGGCTTGGGTACCTGAATGAAGATTGCGGCGTCCTTCAGGTGTCCAACAATGTTGCAGACAAGGCGCTCCCTTTCAGCATCATTTAGAGTTTGGCTCCAGAAAATTCCAGGCTGAGTGAAGTTGTCGTCATCAGCAGTGTTATACCTAGAAGAGAACATTTTTAGTTCAATTTTGACCAAATAAGAACCATTTATTCCATTAAGCTAAGAATCGTACCTCAAAACATCACCAGACGCCTTGTATGGAGGTGGCTCAACAGAAGGAACCTGCTCTGGTCCAGAGAAGCTGTTGGGATAGTAGTTGGGTGCACCAGCCTGATTGTTGGTAACATTCATTGGTCCATCTCTCTGGTAGTTCCTCACAGTAGTACGGTATGGGCAGTTCACAGGAATCTGTTGATAGTTGACTCCCAGACGGTGGCGGTGTGTATCAGCATAAGAGAAGATCCGTGCTTGCAGCATCTTGTCAGGGCTGGCCTCAATACCAGGAACCAAGTGGGAGGGAGCAAAGGCAATTTGCTCCACTTCAGCAAAATAGTTGGTTGGGTTTCTATCCAAGACCAACTGACCGACAGGAATCAGGGGGAACTCCTTGTGAGACCAAACCTGAAGAATAAAAAAAAATAAAAATAAACAGTTACACTAGTGAACCTATAAAATCATATCAATTCCACCACCCCAACTACCACCACTACCACCAAAAGAGAAATGTACCTTGGTAACATCAAAGGGATTGAACTTGTTCTTTTCAGCCTGTGCAACTGTCATAACTTGAATGAAGAAGTTCCACTTAGGATAGTCACCATTGGCGATGGCATTGTACAGGTCTCGGATAGAGTAATCTGGGTCTTGCGCAGATATTTGCTCAGCCTTATCTACAGGCAAGTTTTTGATTCCTTGTGCAGTCTAAATAAAAATATAAAAGAGACAAGAATAGAGCCATTACTACTAGGAATATGACAACACAATCGAAAAACAAACAGCAATTACCTTCATGTGGAATTTACAATAGACCACTTCGTTTTTGTCATTGACAAGTTTGAATGTGTGAGATCCATATCCATTCATTTTACGGTAACCATCGGGAATTCCGCGGTCGGAGAACAAAAACATGGCCTGGTGGGTTGATTCAGGTCTCAGGGTAAAGAAGTCCCAAACCATGTTAACGTCCTGCAAAGAAAAAGAAAAATTGTGTGAAAATCATTAGCAAAATTACAAATTAGTGCATTTTTGTCTAAGACAGTTCAAACCTTGAGGTGGGTTGCTGGATTACGCTTTTGAGTGTGAATGAAGCTAGGGAAAAGAATAGGATCACGAACGAAGAAAATGGGGGTGTTGTTGCCAACAAGGTCCCAGTTGCCCTCTTCGGTGTAGAACTTGACTGCGAAACCCCGAGGATCTCTGTGAGAAATAATAATAAGGTAATATTTAAATGAGCTAAATGTAAAAATGTAAAAAGGACGTCGAATACTTTTATTAATAAAGCTACTTCTACCTGACGGTATCAGCTGATCCGCTTTCACCTCCAACCGTCGAGAAACGGATCGCGATAGGTGTTTTCTTTCCAACCTGATTAAACAGTTTGGCTTTGGTGTACTTGGAGATATCGTGAGTCAACTCGAAGTATCCAAAGGCACCTTCAGACAAATAAAAAAAGGGTTAAGTAGCTATTGAGAAATGAACGTCCCAGGTGTCACTCGTCACGCTTCCTGAACGGCGCGAGTGCTCACCGGCTCCCTTGGCGTGCACCACGCGCTCCGGGATGCGCTCCCGGTCGAAGTGGGCGAGCTCGTCCACGAGCGCGGTGTCCGTGAGGAGCAGAGGGCCGCGGGGGCCGACCGTCAGGGAGGCGAGTTTGTCTCCCACCGGGGTGCCGCTGGCGAGGGTGAGGTTCTCCATGTCCTGGAACAAGAGGGAAGTGCCAGTCAGACCTCCTGCACACAGTCCCGGCTCCCCTAGCGGCTTCACTATACTAGCGCTACTACAGTTTCGACACGACAGACGCACGTGGAATGCCAGGTCGTCGACGAGGCAGCCGTTGCAACCGTACTTGGCCGTGAGGTACTTGATGACGGTCCCCATACAGAGGAGAGCCCCGCGCAACGGTCCGCGCCCGCGAGGCAGCTGTCGACGCGTCGCAGGCGACACTGGAGCGAGGGTGCAGGGCACGGCACGGCTGCGCCGCTACCCCGAGCCGAGCGCCACCCGGAGGCGCGGGGCGGGGGTGGGGTCAGGTGCGGCAGGGGCGCCTCTATGCACTCTGCGCGTCGTTAGTGAAACTGATCGGCCTAGGAGGGCTCGCAATGGGAGTGCTTCCCTGACTCACGCGTCGTTGCCGTTTTACTTCTTCGAAATACTAATCATGTTTAGCCAAATGGAGTGCTTGTTCAGAAACCACGCAAATTGTACCGTCTAACAGTAGCTGGCCGACCTAGGCCTGGCTGCGTGACCCAACTCACGGGTGGCTAGTTCTCGATCAACAACAAGCAGTCATTGAAGCTGCTGGTCCAGCTCAGGAATCGTCCAGAAATAAGTGCGTCCGTTTTCTCTTAGATTAATTTGACCCAGGGAGCTCGGCGCCTGCGAGACTCGGGGTAGGCTATCCCGCAGTGCACGCATGCACGACACGCACGATGTTGCCTACCCACCAGGCGCTATGAGGGCTTGCGTAAGCTGAACTTGTCAGGTTCGTAACGGCAAATGGACGTACTTTCTGGATGATTCCTTGTAAAGGGTGGCAAACCTGTATAAGGCTTCGAGAAATGTTGAGGTACAGATGAGATAACATCCCCCCGCGTAGGCGTTGGTAGTATTTTTGGAGGGGGGATTCAACTTATCATGACCTCCGAAAAGGATCTACCTCCGCAATCTCCACAGCGCCGGCCGTAAACAATCGTGAGTCATGTGAATAGCGTTGCCCGCGCATAGCCACACTGACGTTAACTGACGTGACCCCCGCTCGCCTTACGGTGCTTCAGGGAGACGACCGGAGCGGCGCCAACGAACGGGAGCGGGGCGGGTCAGCATAGGGCAGGGCATCGCCGAGCACATCGACGGCGACCGCGACAGAGGGAGGGGGGGGGGAGGATTGACCCCTGACCCCGCGTTCCGCCCTGACCGGCATGCGTATGAAAAAGGGGGCGGATCGGTGAGCGCAGGGGTCAAGGCGCGGCGCGGCGCGGCGCCCGTGAATAG
>NW_026267196.1:607060-610465 GCF_000697945.3 Frankliniella occidentalis
AACAGTTGATTGTTAACAGTTTGTGACCGATTGGTGCCGATAAAAGACAGGCGAAGAGTCCTCACGGGCCGGGCAAACCCTCCGCAAAGGGGAAGTGCAGCTGCCACACCGGCGACATCACTCCACTCCCCGCCACAGACCCGCGCCGCGTTGCATGCCGGCCGAGAGCCGTGTCTGCCTAACATATCGCCAGTCATCAGTTGTTATTTGCTTTTTTTTGTTCAGGGGTTGTGCGAGCTGCCGAAGTACATGCGGCGACCCCAGGGCACCTCTTATGTGCCCCTTTGAATGGGGCTCAGCGTGCGTGGCGAGGGACATTAGCGGGGCGCAGGGGGCCCTATCAGGGGCGCGGCTCGGCGGGGCACCTCCAGTCCAGGGGGTGGGGCTTGCCATGGCTCACCCGGGCGCCTCCAGGGCACCTCCAGGGCAGGGCACATCCAGAGTGCCTCCAGAGTACCTCTAGGGTACCTCCAGGGTATCAGAACACCGCGCAAGGTGACCTCCAGGTCACCGGGGTGGCCATACCCCCCCCCCCCCAAGGAAAACCTCCCTCATTTCAATGTCTCCTTCTACTGCGCAGCACCTCAAATGCATTTCTCATCGTCTATGTTTACCACAACACGATGCACCACCACCACGCCCCAGCAAGTTGAGCTTCGCTCAGCGCCGCTTCTGCTCTGCGACGGGCCTGCTTGTTGTTGGGTTGTGTGAATGGCACACCTTTTGCAAAACAGACTCCCACGGCGGCGCGGTCCGCCCGGCGACCGCTGCTCGCTATGATAACAATTCACCTGCTGGCGACGATGAGCCGTGTTGCCAGCCGCGCCGCGGAAGGTGGCGATAGGTCACGAATGACTTTGGGGTCCTCATTCAAAAATACGTCTCGTCGCCGCAAATTAGCACGTCGCGCACTTGGCTTTGCCCACATATACCGGTTACACAACCCTCGGGCGGGGACAGGTCCTCGGACAGGTCACACACTCATTGTTATACAATGTGTGCGTCCCAATTGTTCGCACTGACCGGCCGGCGACCGGCCAAGCCGACCCGGCCGCCGAGTTTTCCAGCTAAAAGCGTCGTTATTCATCGTGTTGTGCCGGTGTGTTGTTGTTGTTGTTGTCGTCGTCGCGCCAGGTTACGTCTTGAAACGTAGTCGGCCCGCCATACCAAACTGAGCAGCGCACACAGGTCGCTCGATAATTGGGCTTTCGAGATGACTTTGTTTACTATATCACGACGCATAGATAGACCTCGGCGTTTGCTCTGGAAACTCACAGTCTTGTGTAGTACCAGGTGGCTGACTCACGCCTGACTCACTTATGTAATTATACTGTACAGCATGCACGCGTGCGGGTGGGTTGCCTACTGGCACGGGGCCTTAAGGCGCCGTGGGCAGCGTGGATAGGCAAACCCACCCTCACGCGTGCATGCGGTAGGCCTACAGTATAATTACATAAGTGCGCGGCGTGAGTCAGCCACCTGATATTTATGGTTGTCCCACTGTAGAACACAAGTTTTCTACAAGTGTGTCCTAAAGTTAAAAGCGTTGGACACCAGGTGTACTACATTCTGTCAACACTTGAGCTTTTAGAGGGTCCGTTACATAATCCACACACTTCAGAGATTTCTACATATCTATCAGATCTATCCGGATCTATCTTATCAGATCATCTTCAGATCCTTCCACCCGGGAAAACTTCGATGGGAATGACTTTCATAAAGTCAACAATCTTGCGCATTCCGAGGGAGGGATTATTTGTACCCGTAGAATCCCATTCTTGGATCGTCTTCATAGCGTGATTTCGTGGTATTTCGGGTGCTTGGTTCCTTAACAGCAGCCATACATGAGTACGCCCACGCAGGGCAGGTTGCGCAATACTACGGTTCGATGACCAAAACGTCGTCGTATAGTCCTGGAGCTTTCCACTCGAACGCCTTCCTGCTCATGTGATGGGATCCGTGAAACGACAGATAGAAAATTACACCGCGAAATATCAGCCTGCTGTGCCTGGCACTGACCATGTAGGTGATGCAGTTAGAACTCTCGCATCGGCTGGCGAGGACAGTATACAGTGCAGGAAGAGATAGGTCGGCGATGCCGTGGACATAGGTCGATACGGACATGTCCAGCGATCGAACTCTAAATAGTACCGCTATCAGCGGCGACGTCCTTGACCGTCCAGGAGGCGCGCGGGCGCGGACAGTGCAGCTGCGTGCAGCGCGCGATGCACGCCCTGCACGCCCTTCCCGTCGCTCGAAACAGCTTTTGCTGTCACGCGAAAGGGTTCGTAATGTAGAACCAGTCGCAGTCCCCGGCTAAGAGATTGGACGGCCACTCGGCTGACGCGGTTAATGGCATCGTAAGCATTTTTCCATGTCTCTTTCCTCGAACCGCAGAGGCAGCTGCCGCAGTTTACAGCCGCGGCCGCCACCAGGGTAGTTAGTGCATACTCGCACGGCGGCGCGACGTCGGCCTCAAATTGCATCAGTCCAAAACCCAAATCGGAACGTGACAAGCAGCAGCGACGCGGGTGATGTAAGCGCGCCGGTCTGATTGTGTGTGGTCAGGGACACCAGTGTGACTCGCCTCGCGCCTTGGCTACGCCTGGCCGGGCGCGCGCGCGCCCGGGAAGAGGGAAGCCGCATCGTCGCGAGGCCCGCGCGAGCCGGAGGAGGTCGTGAGAACGGCCACACACACACACGCATACTTGTCTTTCTTTGCGGCTTTCTCACCGCTCTCGTATACTTTTGGCGGTCGCAGCTGATCAGTTTACGCCTCCATCCCCTTACAATTGGTCTCAGATTTCAAGGCGCGGGTGCAACCAAACACACGCCGCCGAGCTAGCTAGCTGCGATGCAGTCCCGGCCCACGGCACGGCGCCTGCTGCAGCCGCGGGGCCGCCGCGGGCCGGAGCCGGAGACAAACGCCATGATGGAAATCTCCCGCGGTCCGACTCGCGGCGGTGGGGCCCGTGGGGGCCCGGCCCGCGGGGCAGGGGGGCCAGCCAGGGGGGCCCGCCCGTGTTGTTAACCGCGAGGCTCTCTGACCCGTCGAGTCGCGCCGCGCCTCCGGACGCCCCCCGATGCCCTCTACACACGCCCCCTTCCCCTCCACGCACCGGCGTGAGCATCAAGCGACAAACACTTGAGCAAGCGTTGACGCGCGCCACTGTCGGGGGAAAGAGACTGCTGTAATCTCGTAAAGCTATAACCAGCCATATTGAGAGAGACCGCGGCAGCGCAAAAGCACAGACGAATTTTCCGAAAGAAGTTTTCATAGCTGAGCGGGCGACACGCGACTCGCGCGTATGTCAAAGTCTAGCTGTACAGGGTGCCTATGGGCTGCCCGAGCTGTCTCCGTCAGCCCGCCCACCACGCCTGTTGCAAAAGGGGCGGGAGGGGGGG
>NW_026267196.1:612734-613716 GCF_000697945.3 Frankliniella occidentalis
AGATCGTAGAGTATACATTCGGAGCAGTACAGGAGAACGCAACGAGTACAACACGCCAATAACGCCTCGTCCACAGGTCCGCCCAGGTCGCGCCGTGGAAAGTGCGCGCGGGCCAGACACCAGCCGCCGCCCCGCCCCGCCCTGCCCGCTCCACCCCTTCCAACCGGTCGCCGATCCACCTGCCCGCCATTGAGCCTCATAAGAGAGTCCAACCTCAGCGGCGGCACGGCCTGACCAGCCTTGTTCAACGCACGCACTCACGGCCGGGAAATGCCAGCCGGGCAGTGCGATCGACCTTTGCGTTGCACTTTGGAAACGCACCGTGATAAAGAAAAAAGTTCCGTGCGCAGCCATTACACTCATTACAGGCATTACAGGCCGCGCGGCCACTGCTAGCGCCAGTGCTAGCGCCTGCCAGCCGAGGAGTAGGCAGCCCCGCCGCACACGCGCGCGCGACCCCCACGGCTTGCCTACCCTTGGCTCTGCAGGCGCCCCGCCGGGCTCGGCCAGCAGGCTAGGGCTAGGCCAGCCCTGTAGGGATTCAAAAGATCGAGAATTATCGGGAGGAATTCGTAACTTTTCCAGAAAAAAAAATCGGAAATTTTTCCAGAATAATTTGGCTTATTTTTTAACCTACTTGAAAACTAATAAAAATCTGCTAACAATTTTTTAAGAAAACTTTTTACTGGAAACTTTTAATCTCTAGCCTAGCCGGCCCCGCACCACGCCTCGAGGCCAGGACGCGGTCCTTGGAGGACGCATCGACTTCCTCGAGGCAGCGCAAGGCCCCCCGGAAGTAAGTGGGCATAGGCCGAACATGACACGGCGACTGCTTGTGAGTGTGCACCACGTCCGGGGACCCGGCGCCCGCGCCCGGGGCAGAGGGACGAAAGGAAAAGCAGAATCCCTGCGACGAGTGAGTGAGGTCGGTGGCGGGGCCGGGGGGCTCCAGCCGCGGCTCCAGCTGGCGACCGTGCTGGGC
>NW_026267196.1:617996-628675 GCF_000697945.3 Frankliniella occidentalis
GGGAGGGGGGGGGGCACTATGGGGCCCGGGAGTTGATCTACTTCTGATAGCGATTGTGATAACGTTGACAAAGTGGAGAGAGGCCTGGGAGGCCCGTCAACGCAAAGGTTTCTGCTCGAATCGACACAGCATATAGACTTGTTATGTTTCTGATAATCACTTGATTACTACGTAATTTCGTTATACCCACCCACGCCCCGCGAGACCTTTTTTTTTTTTTTGCTGCTTCATGTAAAGGGTAGATGCTGATGTAATTCCGATTCCTTACACTAATCACCATACAATGAAGACATGGACACAGAGGAGTGGGTTGAGCAGAGCTCATCCATATCGCGGACGTATGACGAAAACTGATCCATTGTGGGGGAGGGGGGGGGGTGTTGGTAGTTAACGGGGGAATATTTGCTATATTCATAGAAGCAGACCGTTTTTCTCTTTTGAGAGGGACAACAACTGTCAATTTGAGCAAAGTAGTAGTGATTTCGGATAATCAGATAACTTGGAAGACTGGAATGACTGGCAAATCTTATCGGGTACATTTTTATAATCTTAAGGTCTTTAAGAAGGATACACATGTTTATATAGCTGTTCAGACGCGCATTATTATCACGAAAAGTAATATTTGTCCGCCTGTGCATTTAAAATCACATGACATGCAGAATGCTTGAAATGTGCTTGACATTCTCGACTTTTCAGAAATAGTTTGAAAATGAGGTTAAGCCCTCATAGTACATGTATGATAAGCACTCACTCTCGTCTGCTTTTTGTAGTTCACAAGCTGGTCAGCAGCGGGATCGCTCTTGCCCGACATCTTGGCGCACTGGGTTAAGGAGACAAGTAAGCCGACGACGTGTTCTTGGCGACTGCCACTGGAATACAGCGACCGGTTCGGCTGCTAGTTGTATATAAACCACTTGCCGTATGTGTGAGTGTTTGCACGTGTGTGTAAGTGTGTGTGTGTGGCGGCGTCAGGCAGGCGGCACCGTGGGGCTCCCGTGTGCCCTCCGACCATTTCCGACCCCCCCCTCCCCCGCAGGCCCCGCAGCCCCGCAGCTCCCTCGGCGTGAGCGAACGCACCCAAAACAAACAAATGAATTATGCGGTAAAGTCAGCTGTTGTTTTGGTGTTATTAAAAATCCACAATAACTATGTTAATACCGTATTGCGTAAATATCAGCCTTTTCTCGTTAAATAGTCTTGAGTTGTACATTTCTTGAATATTTTTTGTGTTTTGATCTAGGTGAATGAAGCATCCGAAAATTGAATAATTCTATTTTCTGTTGTGCAACAAATGATGGCAATGTGGATTTGCTAGAGATATATACTTTTCTACTCTTCAGAATGGAGACAAGTAAAAGAAAACACGGCTGGATTGTGAGGCATTCGAAATCGAGGCCTGGAAAGATGTACTATCATAATACGCTTACGAGGCAGAGCACGTGGACTCGGCCCGAAGAATTCGTCGAGGTTAGCTTTGTCTTCTACTAACAGTAATATTTTTTGGTTTCTGGCCATCATAATGTGTTGCCTTGAAATTCTGATTTCAAGAGCGTTCAAGTGCTGGTTTGTACGTGCTAACTATTTGGCTTGCGTTATTGTCAGGCTTTACATTGTTTGAAATCTCGGTTTTGGCATTCCCTCCGTTGTAACTTAGGGTAGGGCTTTGTCGAGAGCCGAGCTAGTCGCGAGCGAGCTGCAGCGCGTCGGTTGGCGAGCGTCTTAAAGATATTTCAACTGGGAAGTCTAGTTGCCTCGCGGTGAGGGTAGCGCTGACATCGCAGTGTGGTAATACGGTTGCATCTCGAGAACTGAACATCGTATCGGGCTATTTCATGTGAGAAGTAACAACGTCTACCGATTAACCAACAGGTTGTACTGTACATCGGGTTACGGATGTCTCTGCAAACGTAAAAATGTACAGATGAAGATGTCAACTAATCGTCTTCCCAAATATCTCCTCAAAATTATTTCTTCACAACAGCATTTTTTAATTTTTTTTTTGCTCAAAACCAATCCTTTTAATTCTGGTGCTTCTCCATTGTTAAACATACATGGGTTAGGTCTCTTTGCAGTTAAATGTATTTGCAATAAGCTCACATTTCTGCTTGCTGATCGCCCGCTTGATCAAATCCCATCTTCTTGATATATTGCTCTATTTTTCAGAGAGACATCCAGTCTTCTAAGGTGTCCCCAGAAAAAAAAGGGCACAAAAGGCACAGAGGGCGGTCTTCAACTATTTCATCAACATCTACGACTGGTGAAGCCACTGATGAAGTCACTCAGCAGGTTGAATCAAATGAATATTTGGGAGTTGCCACTACACGGGAAATATTAAGTGCTAGACGATCTAGCCAGGAACATAGTAATCCCACAACGGCGGAGAGTTCTGAAACCAAGCAGGAAAGTTCGAACTCTCTCCAGGGCAACAAAATGAGGAAGACAATCAAGGCTGTAAGGAGAAAGACCAGAGAGGGTGATCAAGATGCATTGGCATCTTCTCAGATTGTCAGCACCTCAATGAGGAGTGAAGAAGGTGTTGACAATAATCATTTCGACACACCTAATAGGGTCTTAAAGTCACCAACAGCCGGTAATGGTCAGTATTAGATGATATGCTTTAAATTTACGTTTATGGACAGTTCTTTAGTGTAAACTTGCTGAAGATGTTGTGGTAAACAATAGATTTTTTTCTGTACATTCAGAGAAAATGTCAAATAAACAAGCAGAACCTCGCCACCTCAAGGAAACCCCTCCTAGTTCAAGTTCTCTCCTCTCCTCTCTCCCTCCTGGGCCAATTCAATCAAGAAAGAGGAGATACTCTAAAAACCGTAAGTTCTGCTTCACTAATGTATATGTGTCAATATCATTTTAGATTGGACTTACTGGGGTTGTTACAAGTTGTCAATGTCAGGAAATGTTAGTAACTTATCTTTGGGTCAGGTAAACTCTGTTAAAGTCACGGGAAACAGAAGAAAGGGCACATAAATTAGTATATTTTCTCAAAATCATAGTTTTACTAGAAATATTTTCTTTATTTTCACATGTATGTTGCAGAGTTTTGCTTGTCTAAGTTCCTTTCAATTTTAAGAAAAATTCAGTAAATTACAGAAATCTTATTCTTGTAACAACCCTGAAGCATTTAGGAAAGGAAATATTTTATACCTATTCCATTGTTTAAAGTCTATGTATGTCCACTAACAGTTGCTGAAGATAGGCTTCACACTCTCCAGCAAAAATTGAAGGAGGAGCGGGAATCAAAGCAAGAAGTGTCACAACATCAAACCTGCCTTGGTAAATTTTCCAGGACTACATTTGGAATCTTTTTGTTGCACTATGTGTTTTTACTGTAATGTAATTCTGCTGTGTCAATGTTGGTTCTAGATTCCAAGGAAAGAAAAATAGTTGAAAAAAACTATGAACCTATGGACTTTGAATTTGAAGTTATTAATAATGTAAGTTTATCTGTATATTATAGAATAGAATAGTAAGTATATACTTTATATTATTATTCTAGATTAGTACTCAATGGACCATGTATTTTTGCACACACATTTCAGATTGGAGAGCTACGCCAACAAGATGCTGGATTACAGCTGACAAAGCAACCTATTTTCATGGATATGGACATAGATCATTCAGTAAACATTGCAGAACCTGAGCTAACTTTTTACGTAGTTTTGGACACAAATATTCTTCTGTCGCACCTAAAGTTTGCTGAAGAACTTCGTGATACTGTGGTTGCAGGTTGGTTAGTCAGTCCGTTGCAGTCACTTTGCCTTGTCATGAAACCAAATTCTAGAATCCTTTTTTACTTTTACAGGTAAAGGACCGGTTCACTTATACTTGCCTTGGCAAGTTCTTCATGAACTGGACCACTTAAAAGATAAAGGAAAGACCAGCATTCAACCTCTTGCGCGCAGAGCAATAAATTATCTACATCAAAATTTCTCATCAAAACACCCACGTGTTTGTGGCCAGAAAATAAGGTGTGCAACTGATGACTCATCGAACTCCTCCCCTGATGATAATATATTAGAGGCTTGTCTTCAGTTAAAGAGGCAGGGTTTTACAAACGTTGTAAGTATTCTAATTTGATGATATAATTAATTTTGAACTGTAGTCAACCTCATTTCACCCAACTTCTGTTGTATATGTACATCCTGTTCCTTTTATTTTAGGTTCTCTTGTCAAATGATGTAAATCTATTAAATAAAGGACTAGTGAATGACATCCAAGCTCTTTCCAAAGATGAATTTGCCCAGCAGTTGTGTGTAAACAGTACACACATTTCAGCTGGCAGTACTGCCTCTCAGAATCTACCAGAACCTACCCGTAAGTTTTACAGTTACTGAGTGTTGACTGTGAGTATTGTGTACTCAAATAAGTTACATTTAAAGTTTCAGATGAGGTATGTGCTGGAAACAATAATTTTAAAACAGATGTCGTACTAAGTGAGATGAAATCTGTTTTAAAAGATTTTTTTACAAAGGTAAGCATAACTTCCATCACAACATGGCAAATTTCAAGCCGTCATAGGTACTTTTTGATGACCTCTTATTCTAATTTCCCCTTTTAGATTGTGTCTAAGGGAATGGAAGAAGAGTATAAGTATCTTTGGGAGAAGCGGACAATTATACCACCTCCCTGGAATGTTGAACAAGCTTTACAGTGCCTTTCTTACCATTGGATGGCAATATGTGGTAGCTTTATCCCACAAGTTGTTAAAAAATGTACTGAGGATCTGAAACATTTCTTCAAAGTAAAAGCCAAATGTTTGTGTCTATCATTATTTTTTGTTTTAGGTACTATCACATTTCTTGTTACTTAAACCTAATGTAACCTTTAATATTTCCAATTGTAGGTGATAGGATTACTGTTGCAGACCTTAAGAGCGGGATTGGGCTTGCTGAATCTTTGCTTGAATCTATTCCTAAAAAGTACAAGAGTATAGTTGTCCCTGCCCTCCAAAACATTAAGGTATACATTTCCCAGTTTCTTTCTGTAATTGCCAATGTAAAAATCTTTCCTTCATATGTATCTATTGATTATGTCCTACTATAGACCATGCTACTGAAGTTAGATGAAGCTTTCAGTCCAAGGAAAGATGAATCTTGTACAGCGTCTACAGAGAAATCTGATTTTAAGTATTCAACTTTACTCACATGCTTTGAGGAAGCTCTTAGTGCTGCACGAAGCCTCTGGTAGGAAATTAGTCCGTAAATTCTCAGTAATTGACAACTTACAGTGGGTAATTTATCACTTTTAAATTTGCAGTGATCCTATCGCTGTGTCTCAGCCAGATTGGAGGATAAATGTTGGATGTATGATTGAGGCTTTGCAGAAACTTACTCATCTTTTAAACTTGTAAGAGTCTATTGATATTGTTCCCTTTAACACTTTAATATGTTCACTGAAAAATGTTTAGGTATCAATTTGTGAAAACATTGGTTTGACTGATTTTATTTAGATTACTTCAGACCACATTTGAATCTTTGAGTGACGAGCACCCAGTGGTGGTTGACCTGGTTAAACTAATCAAGGGGAATCATCAGATAAGCGCTCAAGACCTCATTAATTTTATTAAAGAAGATCGTAACCGGTAATTTTAAAGGGCTCAGTCTTGTTGGCCATTTTTATCCTAATCACATAATACAAAATTTTCTCTCTTTTCAGAAACTTGTTGGAGGTTGGAATACAACAGTTTGAAGATGTTTCCACTCATTTGACAAAAATGGCTCACTCCAATATTATTTTGTAGGAATGATGTGATGATGATTTAAAGATCATCATGGCTGTGATGTTTTTTATATAGATTATATAATATGATGTTATACATTTGATAGGGATCCTTCCCCTCTCCTGTTTTATACATTTTAGTCATTCTGAAAATCATATCAACTCTAATAATGAATAATGAAATGTACTATCAATTTTAAGTATGCTAATATAAGTTCAAACAAGGTATTCTATGTGCCAAACAATACATTATTCATATTTGTGTAGTGTTATGATGATTGTTTTGCTGTGCTGTTCCCTCAGGTTTGTTATGAATTTTACCATGTCCAACACTTATTGTTTATTGGTTTAGAGTATTTTTGTAATCAAATACTGTTCTATAAGGATTTTACAATCAGCTCTGCTGCTTATTTTTTTAAACTTGTATTTTGTCTCAAGAGACTGATATTACAACTTTGATAATCAATTTTATTTGATTTTGAAGCATTTGTTAGTCCCATTGGCCTCTCTGCATTGGACTCAAGAGAATATGCCAAGGACTCGGCTCCGCACTGGCGCCGCTGGGCCGAACAGTCGATGCCAGGGAAAGGGTGGCCCGGTCGCCTGTGGTTCCTCGGTGGCCTCCTCACCCCCGTCATCGTCTCCTGCCACATGACTCACGGTGCTCTTAACATCCGCGTTTTCCAGAGGTACGTCGACAACGGTCCCAGACTCGCTGGCCTCTGTGGTCGCGTTGCACACCCTGATGAACAAGTCGTCGTCGCCAGGCCTCACCGGCATTGGCATCGGGGGAAGGACGGTCACGTCAAAACGGTGCGTCGATATCCTTCCACCTTCGGGGAAAAAAATATGTATCGTGAAAAAGTGGGCCGCTTGTTGAGGTGTTTAGTGGCGCGCACTTTAGAGCCCTACCGCCCTCGTCCTCGTCGCACAGGTACAGCCCTGCGTCCCCGGGCACCGCGTCGTACACCAGCAGCGTGCCCGTGTCGTCGTTGGCGAGGTACTTGTGGGCGTCCTCGAGGTTGACGGCGCTGCCGTTGCGCCTCCAAGTGCCGTTGACTACGGCGCAGTCGAGTCGCAGCAGCCCGCCCTCGCGGAGCGTCACTCTGCACGGGGCCTTGTGGCAGCTGCGCCGCTCCTCGCCGGCACCCAGGTGCGCGCACTCGGCGGCGTCCAGGGTGACGTCGGTGCCGTCGGCGCGCCTCTGCGAGCACCGGGCCTGTCTCCACTTGGCACCGCCGCCGCACGTCCGCGAGCACTGTGAGTAGGACAGGGGTCACTTTGGTCACTGCACTGCACTTTTGCGGGACACCTTGAGTCTTGGGATCCTTTTTCTGCAGAGAGGTCCAGGCCCAGCCAAGTTAAGGTACTCTCTTATTGGATACCCCTTGCCTGGGCCCCTCTGAAGGGGAAGGGTCCCAAAACTCAAAGTGTCGTGCAAAAGTGCGACACCCCAGATTTACAGTATAGAGGCCAGGGACACGTACCTTGATGCCGGTCCAGGCGGGCCACTCCCACGCGGGCGGGCAGTCCACCCGGTTGCAGGCCTCTTGCGGGGGCGGGGGCGGCCCGAGGTCCTCGCAGGCGGCGAGCGGCAGCTGGGCCTCGGACTCGCTGTCGACACAGCGCACCGCGCGCTGCCGCAGGCCGGCGGGGCCGCACGCCGCCGAGCAGCCGGAGAAGGCCGAGGCATCGTACCGGGCGGCGGGGACGCCTGAGGGACAGCGGTGTTTGAACCGGCGCTGGTCACCATGCTCACAGTGCTTTGCGGCTCACTCACTGATCTCGCCGTCGAGGCTCGAGCTGGAGGTGCTGTCGTCGTTGTCGTCGCCATCATCGCCTGCTGGAGCGTCCGTGGCGAAGGCCTCGACCTCGCGCCTGCGGACCGTGCGGCGCGCTAGCTGCTGCTCCACCGGCAGCTGCTCCGCTGGAGGTTGCTCCGCTGGGGGCTGCTCCGCTGGAGGCTGCACCGTTGGAAGTTGCTCCGCTGGGGGCTGCTCCGCTGGAGGTTGCTCAGCTGGAGGTTGCTCCACTGGAGGCTGCTCCGCTGGGGACTGCTCCGATGGAGGCTGCTCTGGCCCCAGGCCTGGTGTCGTGGAGCCGGCGGCGCTCCCCGTAGACTTGTCGCCCACGGCGCTGCCCGCCGGAGCAGTGGCGGCTGTCGCGAGCAGCGAGTTGTCGGCGACCTCGTCTATGTTGGGGATCTCGGAAAGCGAGGTGTTCTTGGCCGAGGCAGTTACCTTCGCAGGAACTGTGGGGTGAGCAGAAGGGCCGGGACCGGCGTCACTGGTCTCTTCGGTGGCGTCCTCGGGGGAGTCGTCAGGGTCCTCCTCGACCTTCAACGGCCGTCTCGTCGGCGCGGGCTCCCCGGGTACCCGCTCCAGCTTGACTGTCATGGTGTGCGATCGACCTGGGAGGGCAGACCGGAACAATCACGGGCGCTCACTGACAGGGATAAAGGTTACAGTCAGTGACCTGGTTGGCGACGCGACGCACCCTGGGGGTTGGCGGTCAGTGACGCGCACTTGTATATGCCGCTGTCGGGCTCGTCGGCGCCCTTCACGCGCAGCTCGCCGTTGTCGGTCTGCGTGTACTTGTCCTCGTGGAGCGGCAGCCTGCGCTCGTCCTTGAACCACGCGTACTTTCTCCTGTCAGATAGTAAAAAGTTGCGTATTTTTGTTATTGTTAAAAAGTGACCATCGCATCGCGTTTTTTTTCTCTGTTACTGAAAGTCGCTTACTTGGACCGGTCATCAGCCGGCGTCCAGAAGACGTGGAACGGGCAGCGCAGGGTGAACTTGGAGAAGAGGCGGATGCGCCGCGGCTTCCTGTCGTCCGAGGTGCGCAGCCAGAGGCGGCGGCCGTCGGGGCACGGGTGCAGGTTGCAGTCGCGGCGCTCGGCCGGCCGCAGCTGGGCCACGCACTGGGCGTCGGGCAGGGGCACGGCGAGCACGGCGAGGGGCGCGCCGGAGGGGGCCGCGCCAGCGCCCTCGGCTCCTCCACGGCCCGCGCCCGCGTGGCACTCGACCACCCGCGACCGCTGCCCTCCCCCGCACTTGGCCGAACACTGTCGGTAGGAACAACCCCTACTTAAGTGACTTAAGTTTGCAGAGATAGAAAAAACCGTAACGTTGAACAAATGGACGGAACAAATTTTGAGCAAGTGGTTGGTCATTTTGGCACTGCACTTGCGCTTTAACTAAAATACAGCGTGATTTGTGCATGCGATCATCCCGTAGGGCGCAAATGCAGTTTGAAGTGAGCGCCTTGTGCGACCTGGCGGCCTCGTCCACCGGGCCGATCGGGCCGCTATAGGTCGCGCTTTGCAAGGGGTTGTCGGGTTGTCTACCGACCAACCAAGGTCCAGGCAGGCGCTCACTTGAAATCGCATTTCTGTCCCAACAGATAATGGATCATCCAGAAAGTACGTCCGTCATTCGTCGTTACAAAACTGCCACGTCCAGCCTGTGCAAGCTATCGTAGCGCCTGGTAGGTAGGCAACATCTTGCCTTGAGTGCATGCGTGTAGGGCGGCGTAGCCTACCCCGAGTTTCGCAGGCGCCAAGCTCCCCGTAATGTGGTAATGTGACGAATGAACCTGAGAATAAACGAACGCACTTTCTGGGCGACCGCTAACAGGTCGACTGCCAACCCAACTGTCCCAAATCAAATCGTTTTGGATTCCGTATTTGGCCCGCCAGGGCGTACCTGTCCCCAGTCTCCCGTCACCCACGCGTTGGCGCACTCGGAGCGGGACTGGTAGCACGGCCTGGTGCCCGTGGGCCTGGGCGGCGCGCAGAACCCGTCGGCGGCCACGAGCAGGGTGCCGGACACGTCCTCCAGCACACACGACACCTGGCGCTGCTCCTCGCCGGCGCCGCACGGGTTGCTGCACGGCTCCCAGGACGCCGTGCTCCACCGGCCCGCGGGCTGGTGCTGCGGGCTGCTGGGCGGCCGAGGCCAGGGCTGGCCGGGCTGCGTCACTGAGAGCGGCGAGCCGTTGTTTCGTTACGAAAAATGCCGCCGGAGTTGACGTTATTCCAATCTAGGTTTTGATTAATTAGTACATCACACTCACAGTTGGCGAATGCGAGCAGCGCCATCACAGGGAGGGGCATGATTGTCCCCGGTAGCATGGTTGTTGTTATTGGAGCACTCCTGGTTGGACCTTATGGACGAACATATTCTTCTCTTTGCCGAGTCTCTGAAGTGTCTGCCGCCACACAGCTTCCTGTTTCTCTTCCCACTCTCCAATACCCCCCCCCCCTTTCCCCTTCGCGTCTCTCATTATTTACGTTATCGGAAATAAGTCGGCCGCCTATAGCATCGGGATCGGCAGGGAGAGATAGTGGTGCTGCATGCATTTATCTGCGACGGGTGGTGGGATAGGGTGATCGTGAGTTTCAAAGTCGGTGTCTAAATCTTAAACGAAAACCGCCGATTTTCACAACCAACTCGTTTAACTTTGTCCTATACGTCGTCAATGCATTGACTCGTGGACCTGGCTGGGGGCAGGCCAGACCGTACGATACAGGTGCTTAAAAATTGCACGGACCCGAGTTGACTCGTGCGAGGCGAGGGGACGTGGGGTGTCGAAAGTTTCCTGCCCCTTGTCTGAATCCCTCGCACTAGGGCGCTGCTGGCGGGCTGCCGGCTTCACTGATCTGTTCGGCGGGTTGGCCTACCCGGCATGTATAGGTTTTTATGAACCGTGGAATAACGTTGAAGGTGGGGACACCTTGCTGATGATTTTTCATGTCGTCTTTCTAGTCTCGCGACGGGCCAAGTCGGTAAGACTGCTACACATAGAAGGGTGGGGTGGGCAGGACTGCAGGAGCTGCAGGACTTGGATCCTGCAAGACCCGTTCGAATCCGCTTGGGGCCTGCCGGCCTCCGGCTTGGTTTGGTTCCCACCCCGCCCCCCTGCCCTTCCCGCTGTACGCCC
>NW_026267196.1:628725-670914 GCF_000697945.3 Frankliniella occidentalis
CCTCCCCACCCCTTGCCCCTAGGTCCGTGCCCCCCGTGCCCATCCCGTTCCGTTGGTCCACCGCGTATCGACGTGTGGATGTGGACGTGTGCCCTGGCCCAAGCCGCTGGCCTGCTACCTTCCCTCAAGCAACGAAAAGGCCTAAACTTCGAGTGAAACAATTTATTTAGAGAAACAATGGCTGTCCGCCGCTCATATAGTGACAGAGACTCTTTGGATAATCACAAATCGCGGCAGGATGAGCCGCCCAACTCGCGTTTATTTATCGTCCATCATAAAAGCATCACTGAGGACGACTTCAGGAAAGCGTTCGATAAATATGGTAACATAGAAGAGATATGGATGTTGAAGGATCGAGCAACGGGAGACTTGAAAGGTAAATAAAACACGTTCTTTCTACTGCCGATCCGTTATCTTGTGTTCCTCTGACGCAAATTTCTCTTCTGCTCGCCGACCTAACCTGACCCTATCCGTTTTGACATTCCTATATACATATCGTTCCTTGGCGCTATTTCAAATCAACTGAATCTTTTCTGGTTAAATCAAAACTTTGAATAGTTTGTATGTGGAAACTCCTCCAGTTTTAATCTGTACACTTAAAATTGTGCTTTGTCAACTGCTACGAATTGCAAAATATTTGTTGGCTCCATTTTGCTAATTTCCCCAGTAGTTTCTAACAGTTAAAGATAATTTCTGATTAGTTTTTAGATATTGAATCTTTTTAATTTTCATTTATATTTACAGGCATCACATACATTAAGTTTTCAAAATGCTCAGAAGCGGCTTTGGCATATGAGGAAATGAATGGCCAAGCTATAGAGGGCAACCCTCGACCACTTAAAGTTATGATTGCTCACAGGTACTTTTGACTCCTCCCCTTTTTTAACATTATATCATTCTGCCTTGATTTTAATTGACGTTCTTACTGCATCTTTTAAAGCCGAGAGCAAGGTTCAAAACGTGAAATGAATGAAGATGAGCGCTTGACTCGTCTTTTTATTATTGTCCCAAAATCTACAACTGATCAAGAACTGCGTGATCATTTTAAACAGTTTGGAGATCTTGACTATGTGTCTGTAGTCAAAGATAGAGAAACAAGGGAAAGCAAAGGTTTTGCCTATGTCAAATACCACAGGTAAATTTCTCTAACTTCATTAAATGAAATATTTTAATCCTATGTGTTTTCAAAATCACCATTTTACCTTTTGTCAGTGCATTGAAAGTAATAGCATTCTGTTTATTTTCCAGAATGTCACATGCAGCCAAGGCTTTTGAAGATTGTGATAGGTCTTACAAAGCAGTCTTTGCTCAACCTAAAAAACCTCGTGAATTTACAGATTCATTTCCTAACAATCGTGATGGTGCTAATTCTAGACATGAGGGCACTAGAAACAGTAACGGGTTGTTTGAAAACCCAAGTTACTCATCATATGCTTGTTAGTATTATTTTAACTGTCTTGCTTACCAAACATATCTTTAAAAATGAGCATAAAGTGTACTCAAATATCATTTTTCTCTATTTTCTTCAGTGGAAGTTGGACAAGGTTTCCCTGAAACAGGTTGCCGAGGTCTCCAAGTTATTGCTCCAGCAGTCCTCACTCAGGATCAGTTATGGAGGCTCTTTGACTTAGTGCCAGGTCTTGACTATTGTCACTTGAAATCTGATCCAAGGTCACGTATGGTGAGTAGAATCAAACAACTTTCATGGTGACTCAAAAAAGAACTTCTACTTATAAAAATTCTGGATTACTTTTTTTAGTCACGGGGTACAGCTACAGTTGTATACCAGAAAGCATCACAAGCAGCTTATGCAAAGGAAAAACTTCACGGGTTTGAGTATCCACCTGGTCAGAGGCTAATAGTTAAAGAAGACCCATCAGTTCGATCAGGGGACCCACACAAGTAAGCAAATAATCAGAACTATTATTGTGTACTTCGTTGTTGCTAGCATAGTGAAGATAAGAATTGCCCTACCATTTGAAACTTTGTATTTTACAGTAGCCCATCTAGAACATTGGCTGCTCGTGCAGCAACAGCTGTTGCACCTGCTGTTGATATTCAAAACAACTTGGCCACTCTTGTTGATACTTTAGCCCAAGCAACATCAATGATTCAGGCTGCTGGCTTAGCAGTACCTGCACTGGCACCAGCTAGAGGTGTTGCCTTGGCAGCAACAGGTACGTTTAGGCCTCATTACCTATCGTGGCGAGCCAAGTAGTACATTTGATCTGAGTTCAACATTATTGTTTGTATGTTTGTGCTCTGTTGTAAAACAAGACCAATGTAAAAATTCAATCCACCATGAGTGTCAAAAGACTGTTAAATTTTTCATTTGGCGTTTATTTTCAGGAGCCTTGAGTCCAACAATACGTGCAGCAAATGATCCCACGTACTGCTCAGCAAAATTACCTCCTGTCCAGCCTCTTGCTCATATTGAATCTGAAGTCAAAGAGAGGTCTGTATGAACATTTATTGTCTTCCATTATTACTCATTCATTATACTTCTTTGGATGAATAATATGTGTCAGTTCTCTCTCATTTCTAGATTATTTATTGTGTGCTATCCAAAAGCCCCTCCCCTGCATGCATTGAGGGATGTATTTGCCCGCTTTGGGAGTCTCATTGACATTTATATTTTGAATGGAAAAAACTGTGGCTATGCACAGTATGCAGAAAAAGAATCAGCAGAAGAGGCCATTAAGGTGAGGTTTCATCAAGCTTCATCATCATTATTTCTTTCGCTCTCCAGATCAATTAAGTGTCTGTTTCTTGCACACAGACGTTGCATGGAGAGGAAATATTGAGTATGCGCCTGAAAGTCATGGTAGCTGAACCATACACAGGAGAGGATCGCCGCAAAAGGATCAAAATGGATGTTGACAATTGAGGTAAGTGCCCACATTATTTTTCAAGCGTCATACGTAGAGAAAACTGGCAGAGATACAGAAGCACTAAGCATTCTTTTAAGTTGAAAAGTCTGCCCTGTTAACCTAGCTTCAATGGCCTCTTTAACTATAGATATCTGATCTGATCTGATGGTGGATGGATTCCCTTGTGATCTTTCTGTTTACTGCCAACATAAGTTCCTCATCTTCTGTGATATTGACATAGTCCAAATATTTATTAGTTCAACAATTGCTCAAGTAAGCTTAACTGGAAAATAACTTGAAAAAAAAAAAGAAGCAAATTTGATAGTACAGTATTTACTTAATTCTAATTCTCTTGTGAAAGTATATTTTGCCTACTATTAGAAAAAGGTTATTCATGTTTTTAATTAATCTCTAATGACTGCGAGGCAATGCTTAACTAAAATTGCAGTGAATAAATCTTCAACGAACCTAAGTTGTTGCCCGCACATTCTTAATGGGCTGTGTTGTCAACAGGTTATGTGCGTTTTTTTGTGTTATGTTTTTTGTTTGTTTTTGTAATTTATCATATTGCTAAACAGGAGCAAGCAACGGCTTTGATTACGGTAATTACTTTTGCTTTTCGCTTTCATGCTGTTGAGACCAGCTCCATCCGTTTTTGCTGTATTCTTTTTAATTTTGTTCTCAGTGGTGCTTCTATAGTCCTTTTATGTGTGATGCATGTTTCCTTCCCATTGCACATCATCAAACCAGAGGCAGTTCAGTTTCCCCAAGGAGCATCTATGTTCTGCCTTTGCTTCTTATATTATTTGCTCAACCATTTGTGCTGGAATCATCTCATAATATTAATAACTCTAGTATGTGTATGCGTCTTTGCTAAAAAAATATTGGTTGTCAGTCATGTCCTGTTTATGATCACTTTACAAGGAATACAGGAAATTTCTAATTGTTCCCAGGATTAACGCAGAGTCTCTAATATTTTGATCCCATTGCTTTACTTTGCATGACTTGACTGTTACAATTCGTTTTACTAACATGAAATCTATTGTGAAGGGTGGACAAGACCAATGACTAGGCATGGAACTATTCCTTAGCTTTCACAATACTTGACATGTATATTCCCTGTCTTGTCTTCATTATCCCTTCTCTTATGTTCTTAACCTGTCCTCACTCTTTTCCTGAGCCTTAGTGCGTGAACCTTTTTTATAAATCAAAAGATTGACAGATGTTGCCTGACCACTCTCACTCATACTCTGACATAATTTGTGGAGGCCTGCTCAACTATACTTTCTGAAGATGTTGTATGTTTACATCTATCTGTCAATTACATGCTCCCTTAAAAAAACATCTATATAAATCATTTTTTTTCTAACAATAATTTGGTGGAGGGTTTCAAACTTCAATGTTCATAACTTAGAACAAATTAACATTGCTTATTGCAGTAATTTTGCTTAGTTGACATCTTGATATTTTGTCTTGCCTTGATCCAAAAAGTTCACTTCAATGGAACTGGTTCCTTTCCATAGATTTTTATTTTATTTTCCCCAGTCAAGTATTATATATCTATCTGTCTCTCTAAAAATATAGTCTGTTTAATTATAAATGATTTGTTTCATGGAAATTGTTGAACCTTTAAAGCATTGATAATGGTTATTTTCCTACAAAATTTGTGAAAATTGCTCTTTTTCTCTTGCTCTTCTGAAAGTAATAATCATTGCTGACAGTACATATATCCACTGGTATCTTTCTTCTCACAAGTGCTGTTTAATTTCAGCTAAGTGAGAAATTTCAGTGCTGTACAGCAATATACACTGTTTTTGTATGTTTGTTTGTACAGAGAACAATAAGACAAGCTGACTGGACTCGACTTTCAAGGTCCACCCGGACTGTGCGCTGTGCGCGGGACTGCCACTGACGTCACGTGACATAGTGGGACACAGTGGCTTCAACGACATATATGACTGTGCCTCCATCCTTGCCACCCATTCCGCCTTTTTACAAATTATTGTAAGAAAACTTACCTCTTACATTGTTCCTTTGACATAATTTGGGATTTATGTCATTCACTTAGCTACAAATTATATACACATCAAACTTCTAACAAGAAAGGACATTATCATGACATATATTGAGAAGTACACACTTGTTAGGTTTTTAACCATGCTGCTAAACATTCAAGACTGGTTGTGCAATTCTTCATTGGTTCATTTGTAATGTTGTTAGTGTGATGTGATGTGTACCCATGGGATCAATGATATTTTTGAAGGGTTTCATTGTTCTAAAAGTAGAATTAGCTCAATGGATAGTTGTGCCTTCTCCTTCCTCTTAGATAGTATTGTTGCTGGGATGTTAGGTTGAAATCTAGCTTGTCTTAAAAATGGCAGGTGACATTTAAAGTTTCTTCTGCATTTGTCAAGTATTGATCCTATCTATGTAGGTTTGTTAATGGCAGGTACTTATGTACCATAATTTAAGTTGTTCCTTATTGCATAACTTCTTCCTGTATATTTCATATGACTGTAAGATTTGGGGTTTTGAGAAGGGTTTTCAAAAATTACTTTTTTATTGAGTATTTGAAGCTTGGCATACCAATCCCTGCTCAGTGACTATAGGAGTTTTGCCCTACAATTGTGGGTTTACTACTGATGCATTCTTTTAACCTCTTTTTTTTACCCCTACCCCTCTTGGTTAGACGGAAAGTATGGCTTCATGTGGTCATAAATCACTGAAGTTCAGATCTATTAGAATCTTTTGTGAAAGGTTAAATCTTCTAGCACCTACGTCTATTTACAATTATGGAAGCATTTTGAATAAGTAGGGTGCATAATGAGTTTTGAAGTTCTTCTTTTGAGTGGTAGTGTGGGTTGGGGTTTGTACTCTGTCAACAAGTGAAGAAACCCTTTGAAATTAGGTAAACAAAATTTCCTTAAGTAAACTTATGAATTCCAATGATATATATATATATTATGTTATAGAGGCAAAATTATGGAAAAAAGGGAAAAAAAGGGCAAGTTTTCAATTGTCGGTATGATTTTAAGTATGTTTTTCTTTATTTTCCGTTTTTTGAAGCTATATTTTTGACGCCAAGTTTTTTTCCAGCAGCTTTTTTGCTGCTTTGATTGAAACTTAAAATATCTTGGGAACGTTTTATGTTCCTGATCTTTAGACGTCGTGTAATTTACCTTTCTCATGTGGGGATCTTAAAAAAATGTGTGCAGCACACAACAAAGTATTAGACAAACCTTTTAAAGATAGATATTCAAATCTTTTTTAACTTCTGTGTTTCACCAACATTTAATTATATTTACCTGGGCATAATATGTTATGAGAGCCTGTCACATTTTTATATAAACATAATTAGAAAAAGTTCTCAATTTTATGGTTCTTGATCCAATATTTTTGAAAATGTATGTTAGATAGTCTATTTTTGTGCACAGGCTCACTTAATCCAAATATTTTTCTCCCAAAAGAAGCCATTGACTTTCAGTGCAAGAGCTGGTGCAAGAGTGGCGCATAAGTGGAGCAGTGTAAAAATACATTGGGGTATGATGATAGACATACATAAAAACATGTACGCCTTTGTCAACCTTCATTATTATCAAGAAAAGTGTTTCCACTTGAGAATTATAGAAAATTGTTGTCTGTTTCATAGCTCTACTATTAAGTTGTATTTTCTTTACTAAAGGTCTGTGATCTAAAAAAAAAAAAAAAAAAAAAAAGTGGCATGAAAGCTGACTTAACTTAATTCCTTCTTCACCAAATTTTATGATTTTCTTTCTTTGGAAGCGTTCCTCATTTTCCCTTATTTTATTTTCCTTTTCCCCCCTTAACGAAATCATGTTGTCATCAGCAATACACAGATGTTGTGTTGAGATTAGATTGTGAATACAGCCAATTAACTTTGTATTAGTGTAAGGTATTATAAAATATTTATAAATATAGGCTATAGAACTAATGACGCTTTAGCTATAGGCTTTAATCTATTTGATGTGCTTGTTTGTGAATGGTGGATGCTTTGAATGTTTAAGAAAGAGTCCTTTGGTCTCTAGTGTTGAAATATACATGACAAGGAAAACATTCAAACTTCATGCTAACCTTCTTTCCTCTAAGCTGATTTGCTTACAAAATGGCTTTCTAGTTGCAGTTCCTTTTTTTTCCCCCTTTTTTTTTCATACTTGAAGTTAAAAAGTTACAGATTTGTAACCAAAATTCTGCTACCTAAATACTTAATGAAGAGGTTTGAAATGCATGCAATTAGTCAAAGCTTCAGGTGACGGGTTCATCCCTGTCTTCTGATGAAAATGGACCGATCTAAAGAGAAAATGTATCATATGCCCTATGTCACAATGGAGAATTTTACTCCATTCCAAACACACATTGAAAAACAAGTGAACATTTTAAAACTCAAAATGCTGCACTTGAAATGAACATATTTACATTTCAAATGCTCTTTCCATCTCAGGAGCTAATCTGCTTTAATGTCAAGATTTGTCTGGCACTGAAGAAACTTGACAATTTAACTAAATTAGTGATGTAGACCGGCTGCAACAATCATACAATGAAACTAACATAATCTAAATCAAATTTTGGCCTATCATTGATTTTGATATTCCAAGTGATCAAAATTTGGTCAGACTCAAGTTACAGTTTAGGATGGTAACTTTCCTATGTGTAAAGATAAATCAAATTAAACAACTTTCTTTCAACATCAAGACCTGAGCTTGAGCATTATTGCATTTTTTCTATTTTAAGTCCGAATTTCAGTCAATATATTAAAAAATTTCTTATAGCTCTTTTATAGTTGTGTTTTTGACTGCACCTTGAAGGTTAAATTTGATATATCAGAATGAGCAATTCTTTAGTGTCCAAGTTTATTGATCTAATTACTGATAAAATATTAGTCAAACTACTGTACAAAATTTTCATCTAATTCCACTGATCAAATCGGGAAAAAAAATGATGATCAAGCTTAGATCAAGCTGATCACATCAACTTGATGCAATTTTGATTGATGGTTGCAGCCTGCTTAGTAACAGCCTTGCTAATAAATACAAACTGCAGTAGGACATTATTACATTTGTTTTGATTTTCTTTGAGTGCATTACTTTACAAACCTGTACTTCTTTTCAATTGGCTTGCTGTAGAAATCTATCCATAATTGTTTTCTTTTGGCTTATGTGACGTTTCACCTAAATCGGCACATAAGTCATGAACATTGTCATGTTATATTTATGTAACATTTGCTTGATATTTTCCAATTCCCATTCCATCTTATCCACTGCTTCATATTATGAGACAAAACTGCTACAAGTGTTTTCTTGGCGACATAGAAATAACTTCTGCTGTGCATTGAGCTGCAGAAGTATTATCTTGTCTCATATGATGTGGTTCCTAGCTTATGTATTTCACCATTCCGTCAATTTAAAATCACTATAAAGGAGATGAAGAAGAAATGAAATTCATATCCTTTTAGTCTTATCTGACTGATTTATAGCTCCAGGAAATACCTAAAGTATTACTGAAGGTAGGTCCAATGGGTAAGTGTTGTCAGTCTAATTGAGCAACATTTGAACATGAAAACAAAAATTTGAATAGACATTATCTCCAGTGGAAAGCAATTCTGTGACCACTTTGTAATAGAGTTGTCTGAGCGATTCACCATAGTAAAGACGGGTGTACCTAGCCCTGCTATACTGGAATAAACTTGCTCTAGGAGGACGTATCTCTTTGTTTTTGAAGTGTTTCCTAAGAGCAGCAGGTAAATCGATCTACTACTGCTGGTAAGGGAGCTGTACTGTACAGTACCACCATGACTAAATTATTAGATTAGATAAATATTTGTTGCATGATCTTCATAATTTCTGTTACCTTGTTTACTTTATCAGGGTGCATCAGCAAACTTCTTTTTTTTAAATTGGTTGTTACTGTTGTTGTTGTTTGTTTTTGTTGTGAATAAAAACATAATTAAAATTATTTCAAATTGTTCTAAAACCCATTTTTATTTATCATGTCCTTGGGCATTCAATACATACAAACACTTCATTCCTTATTGAACAGTTGGAATGTACATAAATGTTGAGTTCTCGGGTACACAGTACATCTGCAATTCATCGGTATTCATTCAAAATATTGTTATCCTGCTACGCTAAGGTATAGAGAAGAGTGTTTTCTCTTCTAGACATCCCCAAATAACTTGTGATGTGGTGTGTCAATTTTTTCTCACTCCTTACCATTTATAACTGGACTTGTTCTTGAGATAACCAACAGCATGAAAATTGGATTACAGAATAAAATTGAGCACCAAAATTAAAAGTTTTAGAAAGATGATGTTTAAGAGATACTTTGAGAACTATTAAGTAACTGCACCACACACAGATGAGGAAACTACAGTCTATCTTGCTTCTCTAAAGATTCTACTACCCCTCACAATCATATCATTATCATATCATAATTAACAGACATTCTCTCTTGGTCAACAAATTTAATAAAATATATGAAACAATAACAATTACAAAAAGTTCTTTTCATTCAGAACAAAAAAAAATATAATCGATCAGTAGCAATCACTGTAAAAAAGCTCAACACAGTTAAGTCAGGCTCTTACGTGAGTTTGGAAGTTCTTGACATCAGGAATGTAACAGTATACCTACAACTCTAAGGCTTTTGAGGGATACAAATTGCACAGATCTGAATGACTACCAATTTAAGAGCCTGAGAAATATTAAAGCCCTAAATATCCACTCTTGCTGAGACTTGTAGCTTTTTATTCCACCTAACAGAAACACTCAACTTAAAAAGCAATTTAAAAAAAATATCAATAAATAGACAAAGACACGTATATCAAAAATAGAAAAGCACTTTACTTTGTGTGACAAGAAAAGAATCAGTAGTGGCTAAACAGTTGAAACAATTTTTTTTGAGGAAAGTTGCTCCTTTAAGTTTTGAATTCTCAGAAGAATCAAAATTACTGTTGGCCATCTCAATGGGAAGTATGGGAACCTCATAATTTAACTACTGATAACAATGATTTTGAGATTTGAGAGACAACCAAGAAATGGCAAAAATCTAACAATCACCCAGTCTTTTACGTCCACTGTTAATCAAAAGTCTTTTAGGTTGATCTATAAAACATTAATTTATACAACGATTTAAGAGCATTTTTCCCCTTTCAGTGCAAGCATGGAAATCCACAAGTGCAGATAAATAGATCAAATAAAATACACTTCCCCCTAAGCTAAAAGTTTCTTTAGCCATGAATCCTCAGATTGTTTTCTGACTATTCTCGTCTTATCACAGAGCCTCGCCAAAAGGGGAGAGGCAATAAATGGGTTCAAGGGTGACTTTTCAAATGTTAAGCAGCAACCATTGCATCATACCTGCGGAGGACTAACTCACAGACCTACTGATGCATAAAGGTTGGACAAGAAACCACTTACAATCAGATTTTTAATTTCTGTACTTCTTAATAATGATAATGGCACCGGAAAATCGCTGAACGATCACTGGGTCTTGCAAGAGAGAAAGCTTAGCTAGTGAGAGCACAGAAAATCGTAAGGGATAAAGTTACAATTTAATTTTAGTCAGACTGATATTAACAAAATTCAGAAATTATTTTAAGCCGTTGCCTGTCTCCAAATGTGGTAAGAATTCTTGGAACTACCCAACTTTTCTCGTGTTATAGCTCTGCCACTGCTGGACACATTGCATCTCCCCACTTAGCCTGACTGCTTTGACTCATTTACCATTTAGGTAAACAGACTGAACATCCTCGTTACTGAACTAGTTTTCAAATCACCATATTTGCTAGGTATTAAACATAAACATCAGTGCAAAACCAAGATGGCCTCTCAACTTGCAATCCAAGGCCATCTTGTACAAGGTACTAGAAAAAATTGAGACCCATTCTTGCATGGCACAAATGCTGCTATGCAGGAGATCACACAAGTGCATGGCAACCTTTTTTGAAAGTTACATTTTTTGCAGATAAAAACTGCTTAAAACAAAAAAATTTAAGAGTCAACTGAGCAAGAAATATCTTGTTCTCTCATTTCTAAAAGCAAAAGATGAACTACAAGATCATAAAAGAAAGTCTTTCGATGCACTTAAATTCACTTTTTTTTTTTTTGACAAAATTAAGAATCACATTATATCCCATTTATTACTTTTCTTTTCCTTCAAGTTTTAACATTGCTAAAACACATTGGCAATGCCTCTTAGTTTTTTTTGTGTGTTTTTTTTTTTTTGTCTTTTTTATAAGGCTGATTTTGTTCAATAACTTACTATAAAAATTACCATATTGATAAAACTTTTACTGAGTAACTTTTTCATAAGGTGCATATTTAGCAGTGTGCTGGGCTTACAGAACTGAAAGGGTGAAATAGGATGCACTCACAGTAAGGATGAAGCTCCTTCATCCAAAATCCAGAAAAGCTTCCCGTCAGCAGGCTTCACCCGGCCAGCAGGGAGGTCCTCCTTGTCTTTCAGTATTCGCTGTTGACAAGAACATAAAAGAGTTTTGATAGCTATCACCATAATAAGGCAGTTGATCAGATATGACAAACATACAGGGGGTGATGCATACCTTCACCATCTCAGCTTTTCCTTGACCAGAAATAGCAAATATACAGTTCTCAGCATTGTTAATAATGGGAAAAGTGAGAGTAATACGGCTCGGAGGTGGTTTTGGGGAGTTGGTAATGGGAGCAATCCAGACTGAAGTTTCATCTAGTAAGCGATGACCAGGAAAAAGAGAGCAAGTGTGTCCATCAGGCCCCATTCCAAGAAGAAGGGCATCAAAACGTGGCAAGCTGTCAGGCGCAAAGAATGGAGCCATTTTGCGGATATAGTCCCTAGCCGCATCTTCGGCTGTAGATTGAAATTTAAAAAGGAACACATTAGTCACATTTATAATTGTAAGTTGGGAAAATATTGAAATTTTAAATTTAAAATTCCGACTGCTATTCTTATTTAGCTTACCCGTCAGGTGGGGGTCAATTTGAATGAACTGGTTTTCTGAGAGAGGGACAGTTCCAATGAGAGATTTACGGTAGGCTCCATAGGTTGAATCAGGGCTCTCTGATGGGACGACTCGTTCATCACAGAAAAATAGACGCCATTTACTCCAATCTGTTGTTATTTTTGACAGCCCAGCAGACAAAAAATTCACCAGAGATCCCCCTGTAAATATAAATGGTAATAAGCACAGTGCTACTAGCTTTAATAACAGTATAGACAGGAATAAAGAACTGAATTTTTGACAATAAATTCAATAGAAACAATTGAGAAAAACATTAAAATACTGATGACGAAGCAATGAAAATGAAAATAATAAGTACATTATTTATTATTATTGGATCTGTTGACTCTATTACATAAGGTGTTTAGCAGTGTTAACAAAGAGGTGCCTCTTACATGGCATGATATGACATAGTGTGACCAAATGCAAAGCAAGGGACCTAATGACACAATAATCTAATTGAGCAAATTTTGAGTCAGACCCTCCAAGCCAAGGGCAGGACGGGGGGTTCTAACCTGACAATCCTATCTTGAATACATCTTCGGACTCGATGGCTTTGTTGGCGATTTCTTCTATCAATTCACAAAGCTTTCTAATCACGTCTTCTTCCGCCTTGACACGAATTAACTGAGTAGACTCCATAGCAAGTGAAACCAATGACTAGGCATGAACCGTTCACAAGCTTTCACGTTGACCACGACCTGCAGCCGCGACCGCTCAACGCCTACCTGCAAAATGACGCGGGCACGGACGCCTCCCCCTCCTTTCCTTCCCTCTGCCCACTACCATGGGGGAAAACTTAGAAATCAGGCAGCCAAACCATGTCTAAAAATTGCTTTTATTCCACTATTTTTTTCGGGTCTAAAATAAAGAACTCAAAATACTGATTCGAACAGAATGAAGAAAGTGTACTAAAACTCTTCCCGTATATTTTTTTCATGTCCAAAAGTAAAATAAAGTAATTTTTGTTTGTTTTTGAAAGGTTGGTGTGCATGGCTGTAATTAGTTTTGTTTTGAAATTCGCGCCTGATTCGCGCCAGCTGTGTTCCTGCCTTCAGTGTAAAGCCGGGTGTGTGTGGATACATTGACCTAAGCACCAAGTCACTGAAGTATTTACAGTCCGAGGAGCACCTCAACAAAATTGATATGTCTGACGAAATTCTACCTGAAGGCTGGGAAAAACGCGTGAGCCGTTCCACAGGTTTGCTAATAAATTTTCATTTGTCATGGTTTTATTTTACACTATCTTGTGCATGGCCATGATGGAAGAGGTTAGGGTTTATACATAAAGTCTGCAGGACTACTAAAAATAAAATTTAATCTCAACGTTTATAAAATTAAGATAATTTAAAGACTAATTATTTGTTTTTGACACATATGATTTACGAAACCTAATTTACTTCTTAACAATTTGAATGAAATATTTGCTTAGTTCACATCGTACAATGTCAAGAGCTTGTCAGTGGTCAAGCAGAAATTTCAAGAGCCTGTCAGTACATTACAAATTCACCAAAAATCAGTAGGGATTGCTAATATTCTTTCACATAACAAATTTTACCTGTTTTGTGTATGGTTTACAGGACAACATTACTACTTGAATGTCTATACTAAGGAAAGTCAATGGGATACTCCTACGAGTCCTGCATCTTCTAGTCATGGTGGTCCATCCAAAGTTCAGTGCAGTCATTTACTTGTGAAGCATGAGGGATCTCGCAGGCCGGCTTCATGGCGGGAAGATAATATAACTCGAACAAAGGATGAGGCAATTGAAATATTGAAAGGTGAGTTCTTCTTAATGTTTGCTCTGTCTTTTTGGTACAGAAGTCAAAGTCTGTAAGCTTACAAATTTTGTTCACTGGGTGCCAATTTGAACGTTGTCATTAGACAAAAGGGAATCAATTCATTTTGTTCTTGTACTTCCGCAAAGAATGTCAAGACATTCATTGATATTTTTGGTCCTCCTCTGTTAGATCTTTGTGATGTTTCGTCATCATTCTTTTTCCAAGCTTAACCATTTCTTTTTCAATGCGATGCATATTGTGGTCCACCTCTCTCAAACTTTTGTGTGCGGCCATAGCAGTCTCAGTAAATCTAGCAGTAAACTCACTTTCAAATGTGATGACCTCATTTGTTGTCGAAAGTTCCTTTTTCAAATCTGTAAATACCTTTTTGCTCTCATCCAATTTTTTTCCGTAACAACTGAGCTCATACTGTAACTTTGAGAATCGCTCCTCAAACTTTTTTAAGTTTGTTGGGTTCATTCTTACTATTTTCTCTTTCTCTGGAGAGCTTGGGTCTAGAATGGAGGAGCAATTCACACAATTACTAGGATTTCTCAGGACTAAATTTTTGTCTCGAGTCCATATATCACAAATGTGAACCCAATATATGATTTACCTCAGAATATTTATCCTTCTGATGTCAGCAAGATCCAGACTCCCTCAAACAGATTCTGGTAGTCATAGAAACCATACATATTCAAAGCCTGTCTGTAATTGTTTCAACTGTTTTTGATCTATAGTAAAGTACCTTAACTGCACTTATGTCTCTACGGTCTCTACTGTGGTACATATATTGATCCTGTCTTTATTAAATGGCAAATGTTGGAAACATATTCAGTGTGTACTAATTTAACGATAATCATTAAAATGTGCCTCTTTTTGTTGTTTTTCAGGTTATGAGGAAAAAATTAAGTCAGGGGATGCAACCCTTGCAGACTTGGCATCTAAGTACTCTGACTGCAGCTCAGCAAAACGAGGTGGTGATCTAGGTCCTTTTACTCGAGGGGCAATGCAAAAGCCGTTTGAGGATGCAGCATTTGCTCTTAAAGTTGGTGAACTGAGTGACATTGTGGATACTGATTCAGGGGTGCATCTCATTTTACGCACTGCCTAAAACAGTTATATTCCAGCTCCGTCAGTGTTTCTATCTTTAATTTTCTGAAGTGTACTCGCTTTATGAGGAAAAACAATTGTAGAAATTATTCATGTTGTGTTCCTTTTAATTATTTTGTGTGGAAAGTAATGCTAAAGCAATGACCCTTGTTATTTGTATCAACTGGAAATAGCAACACGAGCCCATTGGCTTGTGATACAGTGGTTTTGCTGTTTAACTTGTAAGCAAAGATTAGTTGTTCTCCTCAAGATTTTTTCCCTTTTCTTTTACTTCATAGTACGTTTGTAATAATTGTTACCTGACTTCTTACATATCCATGACTGGAAGACCTCTGAAACAATTATTTGATGTATGAACACTTCTTTATGGAGGAGACACTGATTTTATTTAAGTTGCATTTGCAGAGATCGAGTTACCTGGATTTTAGTTTTAATTTCTATTTCATAATAAAATTATGATGTGTTTAAAGAATAAGTTGAAGTCATTAGTGTGGCTTCATCTGGAACTTTTCATAATACTTGAGGTAGCTTACACATAATTCCTCTTACTATTTCATGCATAATGCTTAGCCCATTTGCTAATCTTCTATCAGTACCTCAAATTATTTTAAAATAAAACGTTTGTGTCAAAAGAGTCAACCTTTTTAAAACAGTTATTCCTCCTAATGCATACATGCCACACTTGTTGAAAGACTGTAACTGTCTCCGCATGAAAATACAAAATTTAAGGAGAGTTAAAGAGCAACCACCAAACTTTCTTCCTCATGTTTTTCCTAAAACGAAAATCGTTGTCACTTTTCCCAGGATCCTCCCGTGGAAGTCAGACAGAATGTATGAATTTACAGGGAAATCCCCCCCCCCCCGCAAAGAAATTGCAAAAAGCCTCGCAAGCTTGCAGCCCTGGTCAGATGCGCGCATTCCTAATTTTTTGTATTGAAATGCAGTATTGAAATACCAAGACAATCGACCATTCGCGTGAATTTGGAAAAAGTCATTGACTTTTTTCACCTGTTTTACTCCTTGCTTGTGGTGCTACTAAGCAAAGAAAAAGCAGAGAGCAACCGTCGCCTGTCGGTTGTGGCCATTTCCGGAACCGACTGTGTGAAGAAGACAGAGAAGAAACAGTCGAATAAATTAAGTTGAGTCCGCCATCTGCCGAAGCGTTTTGTTCGTTTACATGATTCCCATTAATGAAAACTCCGTCATAATGTTGATCTGAAAACGTATTTGAAGATATATCCCGATGTTGTACATAGGCGGCTCTTCATGTAGATGTAATATCTTTATCGCTTTTGCCTCCCGGGGAAGCGTTTCGTGGATACCAAAGAAAGCTTCAAACGCGTTTGAAGCTTTCGAGGTCGTATTCATGGAACTATGAACCTGGACTCCTTGTCTTTTGCCCTGTCACAAATAACGTATTTGGTCGCTAATTTAACCAAGAAGAACTTCAAATCAAGCTCTCAAGAGTTATCACAGGTGAGATAGTAATGGAAAGGACGAGTTTGGCCTAGACGCTGCCGATGATATAAACAAACTTCATATCTGTTTTGCTTGATTTACAACCCTTTATACCTTTCATTACCGATACATTTTTATTTTTTATTATGATTTGTGTTTGTAAACACTTACTAAATACTACTATCGACTATATACATATGCAACAGCAACGTAACCTTCTTAACCTACCTTTCCTCAAATCTGCTGACTTACCAGCCGTTCTTGTGCCGAGTCGTCTCCTGTCACTACGCGTTTTGGTCTATGACTTGTTTACTTGTTGTGGAGTGTGTTTTGTTAAACACATTTTACTTTTTAGGGTGGTTATAGGTTTAGTTAACTTTTGAAATGGACTTGGTTTTATAATCTTAACTTTGACACATTCTGCCTTTTCCATTTAGTTAGTGGGGCTGTATGGCGTGGAGGCGGACCGACATCTGCTGCGCTGCCTGTTGTCTCATGTTGATTTGAGTGTAGACGGCAGCAAAAGCAATAACAGTCTCCTGTTGGAGCTCCTCGGCCAGGAGTGCAGTGCTCTGCTCGCCAAACCATCGCTTGTCTCCAATATTTGTTACGCCGTTGACAACCCATTACACCATCAAAAGGTAGGATTGTAGTTTTTCATATGCACTTTGATTTATTGGTTGGTAACTTCATAAGTCTACATAAATATCTTTGTTAGTTATAAGTAATGCTTCTTTTCCTGACATTCACTTACACTTTTCAGACCCTTAAACCATCACCTCTGCTCTTTACTCAACTGAGTAAAGTTCTAAAGCTCAATCCTGTTCAAGAAGTTGTCTTTGGTTTGGCTCTTACTCATTCAGCTAATCCAGACACTCAAAACTTTGCCACTCAATTTGTAAATCAGAAACTTACGGAATTAATCAGATCCTATATTGACCTCGGTGAGTCTTAGCCCACAAATTAAATTATTTTGTTTTCTGGAAAGATATTTGACATTTTAAAATATTACAGATTCTAGTAGGGGCCATCACGAAGGAGGTTTGCATGATTCCACACCTGAAGTTCTCCATTTGATTTTAAGCAGTGTGTTTTGTGACCCAGGCAATCAATTTGGTATGTGTAGTTTAAAATTACCCTTCTTTTATATCTATACTGCCCCTCATATGGCTTTTGATTGGAAATGTCTTCCTTTGTTTATCACTAGGTGTAACATCAGAAACTAAAGAATCATTCTTAAAAAATCTTCGCAGAGACTTTCCACGTGAGTTGGTACCTGTTGTACTAGCTCCGTTACTCTTCCCAAATAAACCTGATTTGCCTATGGACAAACTAAATCAAGACAGCACAGCCATGGCAAACTCTCAGGTTTGTAGTGAGGTTTTTAGCTAGTTGTACTATGCCTGGAATATTTTCTCATCACACTTGTCTCTATAGCAACTCGCCGACATGATTATGGAGATGGGCTATAACTTCACCTCCTCATTTGAACAATGTCGCAATGCATTGGGCTCACTTTCACTTGGTGGACGCGACATACCTGCGGGTGCTGTGGCCCGTATTCTTTCCATGATGGCCAGAACTCACAGTGGACTCGATGATCAGGTTCATAATTAATTCTATCTATCTGTCGTAAAATTTATGAGATGTTCATTTTACACATGTCAATAATTTCTTCACTTTCTTGTACCTCAGGTCTCTCTACAGAGCCTGAATTCATCCAATTTCTGGGGTGGAAGTGAGTCAGGTGTCAAAGATAAAGGTGGAGGGGTTAATGATCCATCACATCCCACAACATGGAATATTGAAGTTTTCATCCAAACCCTGAAGGAACTTGTTCCAAATATAGTTTGGAATGATGTTGTTACCCAACTTGATCATCCTGACTTCATCATCAAGGACCGTATGGGCCTCAACCTTCTCACCAGTGCTCTACTGATGGGATGGCAAAGCCAAGGATCACATCATGAGCTCTTCCCTGTTGATTTCCTGTATCGTAGGGTGTGGAGAAACACAGAAGGGCAATTCTCTTTGCTCCAGCAAATTCTCAAAAATCCAGATATATTTTGCATAACTGATTATCCATTCCACTCAGCTCCTGTTGATGTTCTAAAGGCACCACCAGAAAGTGACAACAAAGAGATAGCAACCTGGTATGTTTAGCAATCTCATCACCAAACAAGACTTATCTTACACCAAGGGGCTATTACTATTTCTGTCTTCTTCTTCTTTTTTCAGGCGATGTGTTGACTTGGTAGAAACATTGTTACTACTGGCTGATCGAGGTCTCTATGCTCAGGTTCAGGAACTCTTTAATGTGCCAATTACATTGTGCCCAGATGTTCTCGTATTAGTTTTACTGAACATCAGCTCACCAGTCACAATACTCCGTCAAGAACTCTTCAAAACCCTCATTCCTATTTTCCTCAGCAACCATCCAAACTCTGCTATTATACTGCACAATGCCTGGCACAGCCAGATGATTTCAATCAAACCCATAATAATGCATGCCATGGCTGAATGGTACATGCGGGGTGATACTGACCAGACAAGATTGTCACGCATTTTGGATGTTGCCCAGGATCTGAAGGCTCTCACTGTTTTGCTCAATGCTCAGTCATTCCTTTTTGTCATTGACTTGGCCTGTCTAGCCTCTAGACGAGAGTACTTGAAGCTTGAAAAATGGTTGGCTGACAAAATTCATGATCATGGTGAGCCCTTTGTGTCTGCTTGTGTCAAGTTTCTCCAGAGGAGATGCCCTCAGATCATGGGTGGGGTAATCAAGGATGAAAACATGCCCAAATCTGCTCAACTGCCTCATGAAACACTTGCAGTCATGCTGAATTGTCTTCAGGGTTGTACTGGGTGAGTTCAATTCCCTCAAATTTTGAAGTGTTAAGTTATGTATATCAATGCTTGAGTCTTAATATCTTTTTCTATTGCAGTGGACTATCTCAGGAGCTTACTGAAGTTATTATGACGATGGTAGCAAACTGCAGCTTGCTTCTGAACAAACCCAGGCAACCTCCACCTGGTCCTGTCCTGCGGTCTCACTCTCAAGCACACCGCTCTGGGCTGGAGCACTCCCTACTCGGTGGACAGGTATGTTTTACTCAAATTGTTAATGCAGTGGAAAACTGCAGAAGAGAAATTGTATTTATGTTGGTAGGTGTATATATGTATATCTTTTTCCCTTTTCTTCATGTTTCTTGTTTCATTTTTCAGGTGTTTCCCAGTTCTCAAGTGTCTGATCCCATTGCGTCACTCAGTTCCAGCTTAGTTGGCCTTAATTTGGGAGGCATGCCTGGTGGTATGGGTGGAGTAGGTGGTGTTGGTCCCCCAAGTAGTTCAGCTTTTAACTTGCCAGGTAGCCTAGGTCCTCTTGTCTCAACTCCAGGATCTCCATCAAGATTGTTAGCTCCATCTGGGCCCACAGGTCCTGGACCTTCGCAAAGCCCATTTCCTATGCTCCTCGGTAATCAACTACAGCATGTTGGTGGGCCAGTTGGCTCACAGGTACCTACAGGAGCAGCTACATCATTGGTTGGAGGCATGGGAATGCCTCACTTGGGGTCCCAACAAGTAGACAAAACTCGTCTTGGTGAAATTTCTCAAATGTTCCCTGAAATGTCACCAAATGTACCCAAGGAGATTGAGGATGAAGCCAATAGTTACTTTCAAAGAATTTACAACCATCCTCCTCATCCAACACTCTCTATTGATGAAGTTTTAGAAATGTTAAAGAAGTTTAAGGACTCATCAAGCAAGCGTGAGAAGGTGGGTTGTTTTTTCTGTTTTCATGTCTGAAATTAAGTTACATGGAAAGTGGATTTACTCACTTATTGTACTTTTGTTTCAGGAAGTTTACTATTGCATGATCCGTAATTTATTTGAAGAGTATCGCTTTTTCCCTCAATATCCTGACAAGGAACTCCATATAACTGCTCAACTGTTTGGTGGCATTGTTGATCGTGAGCTTTGTCCGTAAGTTAATCATATCAGTTTGAATTTTCCAAGTCAGAATGACTCTTATCCTAATGACTTCTCAACATTTTTTCTAATCTTATGATGTTGCGGTTTCAGTAACTACTTGGCGATGGGTTTAGCACTCAGATCCGTGCTAGAGGCTTTACGCAAGCCGCATGGAAGCAAGATGTATTATTTTGGCATTGCAGCCTTGGATAGGTTCAGAGGAAAACTGAAAGATTATCATAAGTATTGTGAACATGTTTCGGCGATACCTCACTTCAGAGAGTTTCCACCTCATCTCATAGAGGTAAGGATAAGAGAGACAAAGTCTCAAGTTACTATCCTCAGTTTTCTGCTTGCATATGCAGTTTAATATTTTCTTTATTTTTCTTTCTTTACATAGTATGTAGAATTTGGGAAAAATTCTATGGAACCTCCACTCCAACCCAGCGGACCTGTTTTACCTGCATCTTTGGCTGCTCTTGTTGCACCTACACAAACACCAACAACAACAGCCATGTCTGCGATTCCTGTTGCAACCAAACCCACACCGTCAACTGGTGGAATGCCAAGCCGCCCCTCAATTGCTAATGCTACAAATATTGATACATTGCTGGTAGCCACTGAGAAAGAAGACAAAATCACTGCCCCTCCTGAAGCACTGCAGGACAAAGTTGCTTTTGTTTTCAACAATTTAAGTCAACTGAACTTAGGAAAGAAATGCGAAGAAATAAGAGACTTGGTGACTGAAGAATATTGGGCTTGGATTGCTCAATATCTTGTGATGAAACGTGCCAGCATAGAACTGAATTTTCATGCCCTTTACTCAAACTTTCTTGACACTTTAAATATTCCACAGGTAAGTCTTTTTATAATTAGTATTATTATCTATAAACTCGGTTGATTTGTTTTTTTTCCCCCATACCCAGCATGTTTTAATCTATTCTTATTCTTATTCAGGTGTACACCTTGGTTTTAAGGGAAACATACAGAAACATAAGAGTTCTTTTGAGAAGTGATAAGGGCATTGCAAACTTTTCTGATCGTTCCTTACTAAAGAATCTTGGCCACTGGTTAGGCATGTTAACGTTAGGCAGAAGCGGACCGATTTTGCACATTGATATTGATATCAAATCTCTCCTGGCTGAGGCTTATAATAAGGGTCAACAAGAGCTTCTTTATGTTGTACCTTTTGTGGCCAAAGTCTTAGAGGCGTGTGCCAAAAGCAAGGTAACTGTCTTCTTACTTTATTTTCCTAGTGGTTCTGTAGCAAGCTCCAAACTAATATCTGTGGGCTTTCCTTTCAGGTTTTTAAACCACCTTGTCCATGGACAATGGCAATTATGAATGTCCTTGCAGAGCTCCATCAGGAACCAGACTTAAAGCTTAATCTGAAGTTTGAAATAGAAGTTCTTTGTAAAAATCTTAACATTGATGTAGCGGATTTGAAACCAAGTCATTATTTGAAAGATCCAGCAAGTGTGGAAAATATGGAATATCAGCTATCTCAACCAAAGAAGAAAGATCAGCCTGGTACTACATCTGTGCCTTCTACACCTCAGACTCCAGGTATTTTAACATTCATATAGCAAGTAACACAAATTTAGGTATGATACTAGGCAAATCTAATTCTTGAAATGATCTGGGTTCTAGGTCCGCACTCTGGACCCTCTGAAGAAAGCAGCCATGCTGTCCCCACAGCAACAGTTGCTCCAATGTCAAATTCCTCATCCTCATCAGTTGTTTCTCATGCAGCAGCTGTAGCTGCTGCTAACCATGCTGCAGCTGCTGCAGCAGTTGCTGCTGCTACTGCAGGGGCAGATCTTCGGGCTGTTTCCATGCTGCCTCCAGCTCCAGTGCCACAGCCCTGTACCTCACCTCCTCCAGGCCTTCCAGCTGGTCCACCTGAACCACGATTCTCTTACTCGGATATCAATGTGTCTGGAATTACAAATATTGGCAGACACATCGTCATTAACAACAATGTTGCGTTATTCCAAGCCAATCCTCAACTCAAGCCTTTTGTCAGACCTGCTGTTGAACGAGCTGTTCAAGAATGGATTGCTCCAGTTGTTGACCGTTCAGTAAAGATAGCTCTTACAACCTCTGAGCAGATTGTCAAGAAAGACTTTGCTTTGGACCCAGAAGAGTCTCGTATGCGCATTGCTGCTCATCACATGGTTCGAAACTTGACCGCTGGAATGGCCATGATTACGTGCAGGGATCAGTTGTTACTGTCAATTGGATCCAACTTGAAGACTGCTTTTAGTTCTCACATGATAGGTGCAACACAGCAGCAGAAAGACATGTGTGAACAAGCTGCTCAACAAACTGCCCAAGATAATATGGAAGTTGCATGTGCATTTATCCAGAAGACAGCTATCGAAAAGGCAATCCCTGAAATTGACAAGCACTTAATGGCAGAGTACGAGCGACGCAAGCACGCACGTAATGAGGGTCGACGTTATTGTGACCCTGTTGTTCTTACATATCAGGCTGAAAGAATGCCAGAGCAAATCCGCCTGAAAGTTGGTGGTGTTACTCAGCAGCAGATGAGTGTTTATGAAGAATTTGCACGGAACATTCCAGGCTTTGTTCCGATGACAGAAAGAGAAGCTGCACTGTTTGTACCCAAACCATTCCCCAATCCCCTTACTGTTGTTCCTTTCCAGAATACAGGTCCTGCGCAAATAGCCTATGGGGATGAAAGCAGTGCCATATATGACAAACTAGTTTCAGAACTAGAACATAATATGAATAGCATACTCACATTTGTTCCCACGCAGTTAGCAAACTTGCACAGTTTGATGGAAACATTGATGATTGCAAGGCGCTCTCCCAGAGATGCGTTAGCTGCTATGACACTTTTGCAAAAGACAGTCGAAAGTTTGCTGGAGGGAATGAGCCAGTTATCTCAGATCATTAATGATCCTGAAACAATGACGAGATTTAGAGATACTCATCTCCGTATTTTGAAGGGCCTGCAGGATCAACGCATGTATGGACAACAATGGACAAACAAGCAAGTCACTCGGTGCCTTATTGAATCAAGAGGAGATCTCCGATACAATCCAGATGCTGTTGATTGTCTAGTGCGCTCTGGCTTGGTCAACATGCAACAGTATGATCTGCACCTTGCCCAAGCCATGGAGAATGGTCTTAATTTCCCTGTGGTTGCATTTGCTATGCACCTTGTCCAGCTGTACCTAGTTGATGAACGTCTCAACACCAACATCACTGAGAGTGATCTAGGGAACACCATTGAAATGTTAGCGCGGATCGCACAACATTCTCGCTCACCACCTGAAGGCCTTACTGCACTTATTGAGCTACTTCGCACAACTCATGATCCCAATTTCCTTGTGGATAGAGCACCGGGGGGACCAACTGCTCACATCCATTCTGGTATACTGCAAGTGACATCTCGCGACTTTGATGATTTGGGATACGTTGAAAAGACTGACTACCTGCTGAGGGAGTGGGTCTCACTCATTCACTCTCCTAATGGAATCAGAGAGCCCACAAAAGCATTTGGTACTTTTGTTCAGCATTTGAATGTGCAAGGTTTCTTGAAGACAGATGATGTGATTACAAGATTTTTCCGCATCAGCACTCGACTATGTGTTGACATGTGCTGTCAAGCGCTCACTGAGCAATCCAACTCTCCTACTGTAGTACGTACAAAGTGCTATACCACTCTGGATGCGTATGTAAAACTTATAGCTCTGCTTGTGAAACACTCAGGTGATACTGCCAATTCAGGCACAAAAATTAACCTTCTGAACAAGGTCTTGGGAATTGTTGCTGGTGTGCTATTACATGATCAAGATGCTCACACTATAGAGTTCCAGCAACTACCCTATCAACGCATGTTTATCATGCTATTTTTAGAGCTGAATGCTCCTGAACCAATTTTGGAAACTATTAACTTCCAAGTGCTGACTGCTTTTTGTCACACACTCCATATCCTATCTCCATCCAAAGCTCCAGGCTTTTCTTATGCATGGCTGGAGATTGTCTCACATCGAGTATTTTTGGGTAGAATGCTTGCTCTTACTCCTCAGCAAAAGGGATGGGGAATGTATTCTCAATTGCTGATGGACCTCTTCAAATTTTTGGCTCCATTCCTGAGGAATGCTGAACTTGCCAAACCAGTAACCTTGCTGTACAAAGGCACATTAAGACTGCTACTTGTACTGCTTCATGACTTCCCAGAATTTCTGTGTGATTATCATTATGGGTTCTGCGATGTAATTCCTCCTAATTGCATTCAGGTTGGTGAATTTGTTAGATATAGTGTACTTTCCTTTAATTTGAAAACAGTTTTAAAGAATCTTCTTATCATTACAGATGCGCAATTTGATTTTGTCAGCCTTCCCAAGGAACATGCGTCTTCCAGATCCATTCACCCCAAATTTAAAAGTTGACATGTTGCCAGAAATAGCTCATGCTCCTCGTGTCTTGACTAACTTCTCTTCTATGATCCAACCACCAGCTTTCAAAAAGGTTTGTTTTCTGTGCTTTTGTTACAGAGCACTTTCCTCATTTGCTGTAAAGCTATGTAATTTATTTTATGTTTATTAGTATCACATGTGATTGATATACCCTTAATTCCCGTAGGATCTTGATTCATATCTGAAAGCACGTGCTCCTGTTACCTTCCTGTCTGAGCTTCGTGGAAACCTACAAATCTCTCAGGAACCTGGAATGGCATACAATATTCCTCTCATGAATGCTTTGGTTCTCTATGTGGGCACTCAAGCTATAAATTACATCCGAAGCAAAAGCCATACCCCAAATATGACAACAATTGCTCATTCGGCTCACATGGACATCTTCCAAAATCTAGCAGTTGATCTGGATACTGAAGGTTTGTTTCATTACCAAATTTTAATTTTATGTCTTCATTTGGTTTGTAGTGCTCTTAACCGAATATAGTTGAGTAGAAAATAAGGATATGAAATGTATTATTTTTCTTTGTACTTTCAGGTCGATACCTATTCCTTAACGCCATAGCTAATCAGCTGCGCTACCCCAACAGTCATACTCACTATTTCAGTTGTACCCTACTGTACTTATTTGCAGAGGCTAACTCAGAAGCAATTCAGGAACAAATAACAAGGTAAAAATAGAGTACTGCACATGTCATATTTATTATTCAGTATAGTATTTTATTTTGTTGTTGGCTTTTATGTCAATAGCTTCGTTTATTTGTTTTTTGAACAGTAAACATGTTCTGTTTAAAGTGTGGCAACAGCATTTTTAACTTCATAATCCTATTTTTCAGAGTCCTTCTGGAGCGTTTAATTGTAAACCGCCCACATCCTTGGGGTCTTCTTATCACCTTTATTGAGCTGATCAAAAACCCAACCTACAAATTCTGGCTTCATGAATTTGTCCACTGTGCCCCAGAAATTGAGAAGTAAGAGTCATTCCTAATTTATTCACTGTACTCCATGGTCCACTTAAATCTCACAATCCATTAATTTGTCTGATTTTAGGCTTTTTGAGTCTGTGGCTCGATCATGCATGGTGCAGAAACAAGTTCAACCTGTTCAGGAGAACGAAGTTCAAGAGTAATTCAGCAATTACTTCCTTCATTCAATGAAGTTCATGTGTCAGTCTATTTTCAGCATATTTTTTGTGCATTCTGGAGATCCGGTTTCTGTGGGATCTCTTAGATTGGAAGTTTAATTGAAGTTGGTAAAGAATGTGATATATTCTCAGTACTTTTTTTTAATATTTCAATGTGATTATACAGTTAGGTCTTCTGTGTGAAAGCAGTTGATTGACTCCAGAATTATAAACCTCTCCTCTGAGCTTTAGTTATTGTCATTTCCTCTCTTACATATGCTAGCAGTTCCCTTTGGTATCTGAATCAACGGAACTTTTGGCGCATGTGATTGTTATTCCCTCTTCAGTAGGGGGTTACAGGAGATGAAAGATATTTTTTAAGCTCTCACTATGTGCATGATGGTGTTTTCTATTTTGTTTGTACCGAAGCTTTTACTTAAAAATGTGTGTGATATATATATAGCTGGTGGTAAAATTTGCTTTAAATTAATGTTATACATACATAATCCTTTTATCTTCTTGTTGTTGAGAGAGAAGATTGAGATTTAGCCTAAACTTGGCTGTCTCCATAACTGCATGAGACTTTAATACTTGCTGCTGCTGTGCAGCATCATTTGTGTCCTGAAATAATTTACATTAGATTTGTAAGATGATTATTCTTATATTGATTATTATGAATATTATTGTTAGTTCCAAGTTTATGTTGGTCTGTATATAATCTTTCCTAAACTTTCAGAGCCACAATTTAGCATGTAATTGTAATGGTCCTTATGTTATATTGTGTAGTGTATATAGTATGTATACATGTATCTATATGGAAAACATTCAAATGACTACTTGTTTTGTAATGTGATTGTTTTGTCATAAAATTTGGTCCTGCATTGCGTCCATTACTATTATTTTATATTTCCTATCCGTAGAGTGTGGATATCAGATTGTCCACCAAACTTCCTTCAATGTGAAAGATTATTAAGTACCCGTCATCTTCCTATGAATTTTTTGCTTACTGCAAATACAATCAGCATTAGAAAAATCACAAGGAAATCTTTAATGTCGATTGCCGGTGGCCCAGATTGAATCTGGCGGCAAAACCACGAGACCACGGGACGGTCGATAAATGAAAGAATCAGTGTACCAACGGAGCGTTACCACCGAAGCCGAAAGTTCATAAGGGGAAATCTTCCATAAAAACCTGAGCACGGCCACGATTCAGAAATAATCCAGAATTGACTATCTGCCAGTGCAGGTAATAAGAGGATATTTGAAAAAGAAAAAAAAAAGTTAACTGCTGGGGCATACATTTAGGGTAGTTTTCTCCGGAATAGTGCCAGTTACTTTGGCAGGGAGTTCCTACACACATTTAACAAACTCGCCAAAATTGACCATTGGCATCCAATGTTTCACCCACACGTAAATCAAAGATAGAGGAGAAAATTTTTCGAACAGGACTGGATGAAAACTGTTAAAGGCCTCGTCCTCCCTTGAATGGTGGTTGTTCACCGTATCAGTAATCGGTTAACTGTCATTCATTCCCACCTTTTTTTTTTAGCTTATATTTTTTTGCTTGATGACCATTGATTTGGCCCACCAGATGCGCCACACAACCAGTTATTACTTTCACCTTCTGGGCGCCCTGCCCTGCACCCTTCTCTAACAACCCCCACCTCTAATGGGGATAGCAACATTTCCCGCGCACACCCCCTTGGCTCACCTCACCCCCTAAACCTACCCCCCTTCAACTGCGCAGTGCCGCGCAATGCATGCTGGGATTGGTGCAGGGCCGCGCTTCGAAGGCTTTGCGTTGTGATCACGTGATGTGAACTTCTACAGTTATTTTTTCAGGCATGATGGCGCCAAACGATGGTATCCTATTTTATGTCGATTATTTATTGTGTTTGCGAATTAAAGTGGTCGATACCGTAGATGATAGCCGTCCTGAAAGTAACTAAAAGTGCTCAGTGCAAACAAAGTGCTAGAAGTGGTGAGTTCTGTTGCTGCGTTATGAGGCTGAATTTCTAATGAGGACATGTTGGTTTTGATGACAGACTTGGCTCTTGTCTGTCGGCTATTCGGCCTTTTGTGCGCGCAATGGACTGTTTGAATTGTGATTTGTGATTGAAACACTCTGGAAGTGAAAGTGCCGAACGAATAGTGTGCGAAACAAGTGAAATGGAATCGATATTTGTGTTGTTCTGACGCGAGGGAGGAGTAAGAAAGTTTGTGGAACTCGACGCCAGTGCTGCCATCTGTGTTGTCAATGCTCTTAGGCCTACTCATCCACGGGGATAATTTTTTACTCGCATTATGAAACTGAGCCCATTTTTGCTCCTCACACATGACGATTCTACCCCAAAGATGTCTTCTCTCGTTACCTATGTGCCCTCAAGTAAGGCAATTGGCTTTTTTATGCCCAAACAATCCATTCTGGTCAATGTTTACATCATAATAGCCTAGCCTAGGCTGCGATCCTGGCCATTTCTTACCTCATTTAATTCGCATTTTCTGTCTTTTAACCTTTTATTTTGGTGGCTAATATTTGTTGGTATGTTAGAGGGGACAAATGTTTCACTTTTTCGCATCTAAATGTCTTGTTTATCTGTGCTCTTTGTTTATTGCTCTCCTGTGTGTCATAAGTCTGTTTGGTTATAAACATTATAACAAGCTCAGACCTACTTCTATTTTAGTTAGTCTTCGCATTTATTGTAAATGCTATAGTTTTTTATTTGATTATTTTTTCCTCCTCTTTTATAGATTCTGTCTCCATCCATCTACCTTAATGTTCACCCTCAGCTATGTAGTGAGTATAAGTGTGATTATTGGTTTTGTCTCTACCATTAGCATTTACCCACTTAAATTAAATATAAGTCAACTTGTTTATTTGGTCCAAGATACTTATGTAACTCTTTACCTTTATAACACAGGTAATTCATATTTCTATTGAAAGATGTTTTTTTAATGGGACTCATTCATACTGATAACAGCCGTAACTGAAACAATTAATGTATTATAACGTTTCATGTATTATTATCTGCTGTTTGCATTTTGCTGATGATACTTATTGAACGTCTATCTGTGTTCTTACCATGGGATCAAAGTTGATATAGTATCCATATAGAATGGCTTTTAGTACAAAGTATGATCAGAACTGCAATAATTTGCCTCTTCTCTAGCTAGCCATTGTTCTGTCGAAGGTTTATCTCAAGTAAATTCAGTAGTCAAGAAAATTTACTGCTTCCTTTCCCATCGGTTTCATGACATCATTTTTGTCTATTTGTAGATTAATTACTAATCTTTGGAACAGGTTCTGGAGCCTTGAGAGGCCACTCAGCTCCCAACCCATTCATCAGGGAAGATGTCGCAACGAGTTAAGCGATCCCTGAAAACAGATGATGGCCCAGGTTAGTTTTCTTCTGTGGTTTTTGTCTTGCTATATAAGAAACTAATTTGTACTTTCCGTGTTACCTAATTTAAATTTTAAAATGTAAGTAGTTCAATTAAATTTTATCCTTATTTCTAATTTTTTACCTAGTCCCAACCAAGCGCCGCAAAGGGCGGCCCACCGTGGATGATGATGACTCAACCTCCATAGCAGACAGCATGGGGGCTTGGGCTTCTCGATCTCAGGATAGCCTCAAGCCCCCCAATATCTACAACCGTACAGTTGCAGAAGCGCCTGCTGAGGTATGAATTTGGTAGACAGCTACCTCTAGACCAATTGTAAAAGTGCGTATTTTTATAATTCCATTGGATAATGTTTTTTTTTTAATCTCTAATCTTACAGCTTTTCCGCAAGGATTTGATTAGTGCCATGAAGCTGGCAGATTCTGAACCTCTAACAGCTGATGAATATTGGGTGATAGGAGATCAGTGGAAGCAAGAGTGGGAGCGTGGGGTGCAAGTACCTGTGAATCCTGACTCTCTTCCAGGGCCTTCTGTCACCCTCATCAGTCACTGCCCATCCTCTACTAAGCCAGGCTTTGAATTTAAGCTGTAGGTGTACACCAGTCTTCATGATGTGTTTTGTTAACTTGAACACATAAATTAATCTAATATTTGTGACATAATTCTTTTATTTAAAGGCCAAAGAACAAGTATATCGCCATTTGCAAGGATGATTCTTTTGATAGTGAGACACACATCCTCTCTGATACTCCAGCTAAGGCAGAAAAAGCATGTTCTTATGATTTAGATGATACTGATGCTGCTTGGCTACAAATATTCAATGGTGAAAGAGCTGCCATGGGTAAGCTCAATATCTCAATATTAACTTAGGCCTCCACATCTATTTTTTATATAAAAAAATATTTTATCACTCATGTGCTCTTACTCATCATCTTTTCAGGTCTGGTCCCTATCAAAGAGGATCAACTAGAAAGAGTTATGGAAGAACTTGAAATGAGATGTTGGGACAAAATACAGACAATAGTGAAAACTGAAGAAAGCCTTGGTATTGAATTTGATGAAAATGTTATCTGTGATGTCTGTCGCTCGGTATGTATAATTTCTGGTTTAAAGCCACCCACTGTATGATTTCTTCATGATTCTTTGTATATCTTTATTTGTATGATAATTTGTCCTTCAGCCTGACTCAGAAGAAAGCAATGAAATGGTTTTTTGCGATAGTTGTAACATATGTGTTCATCAAGCTTGCTATGGCATCACTACAATCCCCTCTGGACAGTGGTTGTGTCGCACTTGTGCTCTTGGCAAAAGACCAGAATGTGTTCTCTGTCCAAACAAAATGGGCGCCATGAAAAGTACACAGTCTGGTAGCAAGTGGGCTCATGTCTCTTGTGCTTTGTGGATACCAGAAGTTAGCATTGGCTCTGTTGAGAAAATGGAACCTATTACTAAGATTTCAAGTATACCAGTATGTATTGTATATTATTTAATGTTTCCTTTGACCTGTTAATTAGTGGACTTTTCTCATTCTGTCGTTTCAACTTACAGCAAAGCAGGTGGGCCCTCATATGTGTCCTTTGCCGAGAACGTGTTGGTGCATGTATACAGTGCTCTGTGAAGTCTTGTAAAACTGCATATCATGTTACTTGTGCTTTCAAGCATGGTCTTGAAATGAAAGCCATCATTGAAGATGATGCAGCTGATGACGGTGTCAAGTTAAGAGTAAGAGACTTTTTGTAAGGTATTCTTTTTGACCAAATTATCAAAAATTAGTAACATTTTCAATTATTTTTTTTGCAGTCCTATTGTCAGAAGCATAGTGTTACAAGTAAAGATAAGAAAAGCTCAGCCTCATCAGAGGATGACGAGTCTAAACGTAAAAAGCGGAAAGATATGACTTCTGAAGAGAGAAACCAAGCAAGAGCTGCAAAGTAAGTTGTACCCTTTTCTCTTTTGTTCATTCATTTGTGTCCCCTATTTTTAATGTTTTTTTATGAAGCAAATTCTTCTATCTGAATTTTAATCAATTTCTCTTGTCTGTAGGCTTCAGGAAATTGAAGCAGAGTTTGACAAACATGTAGTTCACACTGATGTTAAACAGTGCTTGGATGTAGATCCTGAAGGTATTCTCTACATCTATAATTTCTGGAAGCTGAAGCGACGTGCTGGTGGGAACAAACCTCTTCTAGCTCCTAAGTCAGATGATGTCGACCTCTTGTCTCAGAAGCAAGAACAAGCTGATCTAGATAAGATGCGAATGTTTGTGCAGCTGAGACAAGACTTAGAACGGGTGAGTAATAATGTGTAGTTAATGCTCCTGCTACATATCATTTTAAGTTCAAATTGTGCTCAAACAGTGCTTTTTCTCTCCTTTAGGTACGAAATCTGTGCTACATGGTCAGCAGAAGAGAGAAACTGTCCAGGACATTCTTCCGTATGCGTGAGCAAACGTTCCATAAACAAGCAGCTGTGCTTAGTGATTCAAATTGTTCACTGTCGCAGCTGGAGGTGCAAGCAGTTATAGAGGCCAATCATGGTCCATCCATCTATGACCGCCTGTATTCTCACACCACATCTGAGTCTTGTTCTACTGACTTCGATGTTATTCTGGCTCGAATCACGGGTCTTGCTGTACCTGAGGAGAATGAAAAACCGAAGACATCAGAACTCAATGGTTTGGTGAAATCTTCTGGAGGTAGACGATCTGGCATGGACAATCCGTACAAACGTATGTACTCGAACGGTATCTCCAGAAGACGCAGTAGTTTATGTAATAGCAGTATGTCTAGTGGCAGTGAGACTGATTCAGGGGCCCAACCAAGGAAGGATTCCCGGTTATGTTTAGACACCTCGGCTTCAAGTTCTGAAGATGACAAACGCACCTTGGAGCGGAAACCACTGAGAGACAGAAATGAAACTAAAGTATCATCCCCTTCACCATCCAAATCTCCTCACAAAAGTTCCCGGGCAGCTAAGCATAGTCTAGAAAGTGGTGCATCAAGCACAGAAGAGGAGAAACCAAGCCCTTTGAAAGGATCAAGACTGAAAAAGTCTTCACCATCCAAAGCAACTGAAGAATTTCCATCTCAACCATTATCCTCAAAGACAGCTAGTCGCTTGGCTAGCTTAGGGTTAGCAGACAGTGGAGGCTCGTGTTCGGAAGAGGAAAAGCCAGTGCTTGGCCAATCAAAGAAGTCACGTAACCGCAAGAAACCTATCTCAAATCTTAAGAAAAGTGCTGAGAAGGATAAAGCAAGTAGCAAAGCTGCAACAATGGCCAAATTAGGTTTGGATAGTGATGCTCTTAGTACAGACGACGAAAAGTCTGTAAGGAAACTTAGCACCGATGCATCCGCTCCAGCGAAAAAGAGGGGGCGCAAGCAACCTGTTACACCAGCGATAGTAAGAAGAGATTCATCAACAGAGGATGATGAAGTTATCAGAACATCAAAGAGCAAGGGCTCTCAACATCGAAACCATTTGAAAAAGCCAGGCCCAGATTCAGATGTTAAAATGTCTGTTAGTGAAGATAGTGATAATGACCTGCTCATCAGGTCCTCTTCTAAGACTGATAGTAAGAAGATTTCAATCTACTCTGATTCTGACTCTGACTCGAAAGATGGAAGCTCTTCAAACTTGACTGCTGATCACCACCAAAATATGATGAGAACCAAAGGAGCTATGAAGGAATTTGTTGGTTTACCTTCAAAATCTGGAAGCAAATCCCCGAAGAAGTCATCAAAATTAAAGTGTAAAGATGAAGAATTGGTTGATGACACCTCAAAAGATAAGGAGAACATTAAGTCCAAAAAGAAAGATAATGCAGCAACCGATCTCATTGTTCCACAAAGGCAGGCTGCAAAGAAGGCCTCAGAAAGTATTCAGAAAGTCTCTCAAGGTAGAATGAAAGACCTGGATCTTGATAAAGAATTACCATCCAAGCCAAGTCCCACAGAGCCTGAGAAGACAAAAGCAAAATCCAAATCCAAAGATGAAGAGAAGAAATCCAGACCTGGTAGGGACTCCAAATTGGCGCCAGATATATATGAATTTGACAAGGACCCAGATGCAGAGCAGGCAGAAATTCTAGCTTATGTCCCTCAAAGACAAGCAGCCAAGAAAGCCAATGAACACATGAAGACAAGTATCAAGAAGACTGACAAGGATGTGCCTGAGGTTGGCCGCTTGGAAAAGGGGAAGAAAGAGCTTGAAATGGAGAAGTCCAAGAAACCCTCTAAACCAGAGCTGAGGACAAAGAAAATTTCCAAGTCATCATCATCTTCTTCTTCCTCAAGCACGTCTTCATCTTCCTCATCAGGTTCATCATCTTCATCCTCTTCAAGTTCTGACAGTGATTCGGAAAGCAGATCCAAATCTCCTGCTAAAAAAGATGTCAAAGCTGAGAAGACACCAGAGCCTGAGCTTAAAAAGGTCACTGCGAAGAAGGAGGAATGGCCCTTTCTTGACAAGGAGTCCAAGTCCTCTGAGAGCAGTTCCCTGGATAGCGACTCAGACTCGGATAAAGACAAGGACAGTAAAAGACCTGCTACTAGGCCCAAACCATCTGCGAAAGAGAAGGAGGGTTCCTCCTCTCAGTTGGCAGGCAAGAAGTCCAGGAAGGCGCCCGATAAGAAGCTTAAAACTTCCGACGGGCGGCCTGAACTCGAACTTCAGCAGCCGCCTTCTGAAAGAAATGAACCATTCCGATCGAAGGACATCAGGTCCAGCAGTGGAGGTGCAGGTGATCGGCTCAGGAGTGTTGAGAGTGGACCAGCTTCGAGAAGATCAGGAAATCTACCTAGTTTCGAAGAACCAATCTCCCCGAAGACCCCAGACACGAGCAGGGGAAGGTCACGCACTAAGGGAGCTGAGGAGTCACCAAGAGACAGAGGAAGAGCGGGAAAACAAGATTCAACTACTCAAAAAGATCAATCAAAGACAGGGAAGAGAAAATCAGACGAAGGCAAAGACAGCTCTCCCCTTGTCAAGCTTGGGTCTCCGCTCAGGAGAAGTGAAACGCCGCGGAGAGGAGCCAAAAGTAGTAGTCCCTCCAAAGAGGAAAGTAAGCCCAAATGTTCTCCAACTGAGGTCAAGAAAGTTTCAAAGAAAATAGATCTCCAGTCTCCCGAAAGGGATGTGGAGAGGAGAAAAAGTACTAGAAATTCATCAAGTAGTTCTCCTGCCCTCAAAAATCTCTCTGAAGACCAACCAACAGATTCAAAGGTGTTGTGTTCTCCTACAAGTGGTTTTAGATCTCCTAAGATGGTTACTTCAGAGATAGGTCTCAAACATGAAGAGGAGTCCTTAGTGAAAACGATGAACTCAATTCTCACCCCCATTGACAAAGACATTTCTGTGATATCCAACAAAAAACATAGCCCAAGACTAGAAGTTTCAAGAGAGAAACCTGTGTTGGAAGAGAGTCATGCCTCCTCATCTTCCTCCTCCTCCTCCTCATCATCATCATCCACTTCTAATGATGATGATGGAGGAAGTAAGGAGAAGTCTCAGGAATCAATACAGAACAAACTACCATCTGAAAAGAACATCTTACCTGAAGAATTAAATCAGAAGATGACGGAATCAGTCCATGATAGAACAAAGAGTTGCGGCCTTGATGCTGGTATTGACTTTCCAACTACTGACCAGGATGCCTTGGAACCTAAAAAGATCAACTCACGGAGCAGTTCTCTTAGTGGGGCGCCGTATCAACATCGCTCAATCTTTTCTCCTCAGCCACCCAAGGATTCAGGAGTCTCTGACCTCTTTGATTTCCATAATGATTTGTATGCAGTTGATGATTCCGTAAATGATGATGGATTTGGGATACCTCCTAATTCAGAGGAAATTATGAGAGCACCTCTCCAATTTTCCTTTAGTAATGAACTTCTCTTCAAAGATGATACTAAGGAAGATACTACTCGAGAGACCATGAATCTTGTGGATAAGTTACGACTTAGTTATTCTAAGCAAAAATCTCAACCTGGGGTTGGCGATATGCCAGAAATGACTACAACTCTTACTGCAGATGCTACTTCTGAGCAGGTTGATCCTGAAATTGAAGTTGTTCCCATGCAACCTAAACCACCCATTGAAGAAATTAATTTGGCTGACGAAATTAACAAGTCTCAAAACTCTGCTCCTGAAATCACCGCTGGGGTCACCCCTCATCATGGTACACCCCATGCTGAGCCTCAATCTAATACTCTGGAACATCCACTGCATGACAAACTTGAAGCACCAGTGTACCAGAGTCCTGCAATTGAACCTCCTTTTAGTGCTTATTCATGTGCTGTTGAGGCAGATAAATCTAAAGGACTGCTGGGGGCACAAATTATGGAATCAGCAAAGAATGCTCAAGCTGAAGAGCGATGGATTCCTCCAAGCGTGTATCCAGAACCAGCTAAAGAAATGCAACCACCTTCCTCATTAGGACTCCCGTCTCATCACTTGGAGCTTGGACAACTTTCTCATGATCCATTTTCGCTTCCATCTCAGACCCAACATCAAGATATGTTACCCATGGGATCTGAAATGCAGCAACAGTCCCTTCATCATCAAGATATGGAGAAATCACTACCATCACATGAAAAGCAGACATCTTTGATGGCTATTGGCCATGATCAATTTGACAGCATGGGTCAGACGCCTCATATGGATTCTCCACTGCCATATTCTGATCATCATTCACAAGCCAAATGGGCAGACAGTCAAGTGTTACCTGTACGCCGTGATTCGACATCTGACGATACTGACTCTGAAGATGATGCTCACAATGAATCGGAACCACTGCCTCCATCATCTACACAAGCCCCACCTGCAGTTGGAACAGATCTTATGACTCCTTACCCAGCTCCATCAATGTCATACCCACCAATGCCAGAGGCTCCATCCTACCATTCGTACTCGGAAGCGCCACCATTTGTCAACCCTGCACCATTATTTCCTCCTCCTACTTTTACTGGATCTACTATGCCCAATATCCCCAATATGCCTAGCATCGCTAATATGCCTAGCATAGCCAATATGCCCAGCATAGCCAATATGCCCAGCATACCCAATATGCCCAGCATACCCAATATTCCAAACATTCCCAACATTCCGAATCTCTACCATCAACCTTATGGGACCTTTCAAGACCACTCTCATGGTATTATGTCTTCAATGACCAACAAGCCAGAAGAGCCACCACAGCAAATACCTCCACCCTGTACAGCTGCATTTACATCATCATCACACAACATGGCGTTTACTGCTGCAATGGTGTCTCCGTTGCCTACTGCAACTCCTACTCCGTCCCCTGTACTTCCTCAGGATCCACCTCTCACACCTGCTGCTTTCCCAACATCAACTGCTCCTCCAACTCCATCACCTGTACTACCTCATGACACCTTATCAGCGTCCACTCCATACTCCTCTCAAACATCTCTGGAGTCCCAGACCATCATATCTGCCTCTGAAAATAATCATCAGTTGCCACCTGTTACTTCAAAAGTTGCTTCATCTGTGGGCAAGAAAACTCCAACTAAGCCCACTCGCTCATCTCCAAGGGTTATATCACTTCAACAGAAAAGCCCTGGGAAATCTCCAGGAAAGTCTCCTCGACAGCAAGAACCCATTGGTGTTAAGCCTCCACCTCAACCACGGGGCACTGCCACTGCTAAAAAAGCACCCAAGGCTCCAAGAGGAGCTAATTCTCAAGGAAGAGGAAGAGGACGGGGACGTGGAAAGGGTCGAGGTGGTTTTAATGAACTTGGAATTTGCAACAAACTGGCTGGTACTGTGTTTGATTTGGACTTTGATGATGATGATACTGAAAGCGTTGAAAACCTTAGAGCCATGAGGGAAAGGAGAAAGTCAACAGATATCAAAGGGTCAGATGGCTCTTATCAATCCCAAGATTCATCAGTTTCTCCTAGGTTTGCAAGTCCTTCACATGTTAGTAGCAAGCATCGAAGCACTGTTTATCAGAACCAAAACCTCTCTGATCTTAGACCACCATCACCAATTCATGATGGTCCAGCAGCAGTGGATGATGACGAAGATATCAACCCATCCCCTGAACCAGAAGAAACTGCAGCCTCAAGTCAAGTACAAAACTTCAATGAATGTGTCTTACCAGGTCCTGTAGACATGAGAACCTACAGTTCATTTGAGAATCAACCAACCTCAGCTCAACCAGCACCCTATCACAATAATCTTGTTGAGTCACTTGGATCTGAACAACAAGAACCTGATGTTGCCGATGACATTGAAAAGGAAATTCAGCAAGCTGTTGCCAAAGAAAAAGAAAAACATGTTGAAGAACCAAGGGTGTCTCTACCTGACTCCCGCCAGTTGCTTAAAGTCAAAATTAAAGGTCCGTTCCAAGATGCTAATTATGGAGCAGCTGCACCAACAGTTACTCCTATTTCACAACAACAACCTGCGCTGCCAGCTGTGGCCCCTCTTGACTCTATGCAAGGTCCAGGTATGGCATCAGGATCGGCAATGGCTTCAGTTTCAGCATCAGGAACATCTAATTTAAGACGAATGCGGAAGAAAGAACTACTTCGTCAATATTGCTCACAAGATATGAACATGGATGATACTGGTGCCCAAACCATGCCAGGTCATGCTGTTCTACCCACTCCGCCGGTCAACCGTACTGTTATATCAATACCCAAGGCTGTTGCTTCAATGACGACTATTCCAACCCGAGAGGACTACAAAGCTGTGGTTGATGCAAATAATGAAAAGAAACGAAGAAAGGACAAGACACCCAACTTCTCAAATTCCTATGCACGAAGAAACAATCCTGATGGTCTTGATTATGCTGATCTTGAATCCTTACCTGAGCGAAGGCGCAGTGTGGGCTCTAATGGTAGCAATAATTCATTCCCTTCTGCTGAGGTAATTCAACCGAAGAGGAAAGGTCGTGCTCCTCGGAATTCCGCTCTGCCTACAGCTACTCCAGAAATGGCAATAACACCAAAGCTAAAAATCAAGATTGGTGGCAATAGCACAGAAGTTGCTCTTCCTGTTGCTGAAAAGAAAAACCTCAGGGTGCGTCCTCCAAAGAAACGACACACTCCACCCCCACCTCCAGCCCCATCAATGGAAGAACTGCGAGCTGAAAGCATGAAATTCCGTAGGTTGGTTATGAAGGACTTTGGAGATGGTGAAGATGACAAAGAGGAGCCCGTAGTTGTTGCCCCTGTGCCCAAAAAGAAGAAGAAAAAGAAGAAAAATTCTAGATCATCATCACCATCGCCATTACCTGTTGTACCTGAAGTTCAAGTTATTTCTAATGAAGTTGCAGCTCCTAAACTTATCATTCGGTTTGGCAACAAGGGCACTTCCAGTGCAAATAGTAGTTCCAATAGTAGTGCAACTGTAGCCTCTGGAGAATCTGGGGCAAATCAAGAAAAAACCACAGATGGTTCTGATAAAATTGTGAGTGTTAACCAAACAGAAAGGTTACCTTCCTCTGTAGACTCTCAACCTTCAGGAGGAGCAGTTGCTAACCAGGACACAAACCAGCCATTAAACATTAGAGGAGATCTGGACAAAAATCAGACCAGTGATGCTTCTGCTTTGAGGAAAGTACGAACAAGCAGATCTGCTGTTTGTTTACCTAAATTAAAATTAAAATTATCCCGGTGTGAGGAGGGGTATGTGATGAAAACCCGTGAGGAAACCGTGTCGCACCCTGATGGGCAGTCAAATGATATGGAACCGCCTCCTGAAAATGTTCATAATAGGACTGAAATGAACTCAAGTACATTGCCTCTCAGTCAAGATTGTGAAGTTAGATGATAATGGTGGAAATTATTAGTCTCAATTAAGTTTTATATCTAATAGATCTGATTATCGCCGATGTTAGTTAAAGTTCGAATTTGTACAGTATGGTGCCAAGCTTTTTGTGCTGCTAATTCCCTCATTCTTGAGTCTGGCTTCAATTTTGTATTGGTTTTAGACATTTCAGGAGTTGACGTTTTGATAGTTTTAACATTTTAATCAATTTATTTTATAATATTCATGTTTGTTGTTGAGCTATAAAGATAGGACCACTTCAATTACATGCCTCCTTTTTTTTTTCGGAATAGCTCTTTTGATTAGATTATAATCGAAAATTAACTTAATTATTGCTCATCTCTTTGTTTTCTATTTCAATATGTTTGCTTGACTGCTGCATAGTTTGAGCAGTAATTGCCAATATTTTTATGACGCTTTAGTGTTTTTCAGTTTCTTTGTTGAAAAAATCTGATTCAGCTTCATCGGTTTGTTCAATGTCCTACAATTTTTTAGTATACTTTATAACTCTTTATAAAAGGAAATAATGTTTAAGTGCTATTTTCTAAATTTGGAAAAGCTACAAACATCTTAATCAAGTTTTTCAGACAATCAAACTATAGAAATCCAGTTGTAATCTTGTAGTTATATATTTAGACATTTTAATACTTGCCCTTTTAATGGTGTCATTTTTATTGGATCATTACTAAGTTGTACTCTCCTCTTAATTGGATTGATGTTAAAATGCCATTCAAAAATAGCCTTGGGCTTTGTTTGATTAATACTGGTGATTGAAAATGATAACTCGCCTGCAATTTGATTCTTTCCTAACTTTGAGGGCAGAGTTGACTTAAGGCAGTATTTCTTGTTATTGAATTTATCTATCTGTCACCAGTATGTGGTTTCAACTGAGCACAGTACATGGTATTTTATCAGGAATTAGTAAGCATATGAAGATTGGTACCAATGTCATCATTATTTACTGTTGATTAGTTTTTAATCCTTATTTGTTCCTCCTCTGTGTAATTGAGTGTGTGTGATTGTGTGCAATGGAGGAAGGGATCGTACTGGAGGCTGTGCAGTTCCTCAGCTGTGGGCCACTTAGTGGTCAGGAGTACTCTCTTTAAGGTCCAGAGCTCGAAGAGTGCTTGACTTGTACAAAATTTTAGCAGTCTTTTCTGGGCTGATGCTAAGTTTAACTGAATATTCTAAAGGTGACTCTCAAAATAATTTATAACTATTGTTGTTACATATGTTTGTAAGGATAAAAATAAAGTAAGTCTTCAGGTCAAGCTATTAATGTAATCATAGTTATATTATAATGATATTGTACATATAGTAATCTAGTATCTAATCTTTTTTCCTGTAGGCTGTCTTCTTGTAAATGTGCACAGTGTATTATTTATAGAAAAGTGTAACACAAATGGTGCAAATGAACAAACTAGTGTACAAAAAGTCAATTACTGTTTCATTGCAGGAGTTCATATTTTTGTATATATTGTGTTTATTGAAGATTGTTTTAGAGCGGTTAAGTCTTTGTAAGTGTATAATTTAAACTCTTAATCGAAAGTGATGTGGCATTGTTTGCATTCTGTAATGCATTTTTAAGGGATACTAATTGTGTTAAAGTTGGGATCTATATTAGAGCTGATTATCTGGATAGACAATTGTTTAAACAAATCAATATTGGTTAATAGTGGTCTAATGGTTGTGATGTTGATGTTGCCAGCCTTTGTTTTAAAAAGCTGTATGCTTGTTTGCTCTTTTTCTAATATTCTGAGCTGTATGTATATATGAGTGTTCTATTTGCAGACATTGACCCATTGTCTTGGATCATACAGCTCTTGATCTTGCTTGTCTCTCCAAAAGTCGTACCATACTGAAAGTTAAATCAAGAAGGCAGGGTGAACTAATGGAATCTTTACTTAAATCAATGTTGTTCTCTCTTAGGTAGATGATTGTTTTACCTGTCAAGCTCTGTTTTTGATTGCTGTAGATGCTCTTATAAATTTGCTGTAGTTCAGTGCTTTTGAACTAGCTTTGTTTCGTGAGAAGCAAATTTCTTTAAGTAGCTTCAAAATTTCATATAACCCAAGGTACAATTCAACTTTTGGAAGTTATTTACACTGAGTATCTTGCTCAGTTTATTTGTTTTTGTTTTTTAAAAAATTTCTATGCCATACTCTAACCAAAGTTGCAATAATAGTTTTTGTGTAGTATCGTTGGAACCCTTGGCTGCTGTGCAGTTCATCTACTGTGGAACATGAGCATGCTGTGCATCCATTAGTGGGTTACCACACTGTGGTGTCATTACAAAAGGGTGTGTGAGCAGGTAAACAAAGACTGTTTTATACTTGAGTTATGGTTTAAATTAACGGAAAATTGGAGAGTTTCTTATAGCCAATATCAGGAATATTCAATAGTGAATTATTATGTTACCCATATGAAAAAGGTAGAATACTAGCTTATAAACGTGGAATTTGTCTGAATTCTGATGTATTTATGTTTATGCTGCCCTTTTATAACTTTTACTTCTATTCCCAAGCCCAATTATTTTCGTATTGTTCTTTTACAGCCCAAGTCTGTTGCCTACATTTGCACAACTAAGCTATATAAGTTTTCATGAAAATGTTGTTCATACCTGTGAGATTACTTGAGATTTCCTCTTTAACTGAAACTGTAATGAATTAGTTAATTCCCTTTCAATTTACTGTTGCATGGAGACTCTTGTTATGGTTACCTCCACTCAAGTATTTTATTAATATGATCATGATTCAATGTCTGCTAGGTGTTACATGTTAACTGTTGAATATCACTTCATATTTATTATTTTGGATCAATGGACATTGATTTATTCAGTTACCTTGCTGTTTCAGCCGCTTCCAATCAACAAGCACTTTTAGCCTGAGTTCACTTCTTGCAATTTTAATTTGACGCCCATTCAAGTTGTCTCTTTACTTATCTTACCATTGACATTGTGGAACTGGATACTCCTTACGGGAAGACCAAGTATAGTGTCATTTTAGTGGAATTCCCTTGATGGGAGAGGCCAATATGAGTGTTTTTATGTATGTGAGCAATGATAGTCAAAACTGTTTTAGAGCTTTGCCAAAATAATTCTGCACCTTGTTAATGGACACTGGTGTATTTATTTGTTTTCATATGAATTTAGAACTTTGTATTAACACACTGTTTTACTTGTAAATTTTATTTATGTAGGTAGGTGGCATTTTTG
>NW_026267196.1:676841-678688 GCF_000697945.3 Frankliniella occidentalis
GGAGACGGCGGCAGCCCCCGTCTCCAGGAGGACCAGCAGCGCCGCCGGCTGCCTCCGCTGTCACCCGCACTCAGGGACCCGGAGCCGCCACCCGCGTCCAAATGGGTAAATATAGTAGCTGTTTTGGGGCCGATCGGCCCGCAGGCCAGCAGAAAAGGTCCCCGCGACCCACACGCACTGCTGCATGCGGCTCAGCATCACCGGGGCGCGGATGGGCGGACCTGGGCCTGGTCCTCATGAGGCTGTGTCGTGCCGGGTCGGGGGGCGTGCAGTGCAGGAGCAGTAGTAGTGTGTTGAACCTCGTGCTTGCACGGGGCCCTCGGACAGCCCAGCCGGCCGCGCTGAGCGAGCTATCGGCGCTATCAGTGTCTTCTCGGCGCCGCTTTGTGTCTCATTTCCTGCCGATGTCGACGAGACGAGTGCCCGCGAGTACCGGACACCGAGGACGCCGCGACAACGGCGGCGTGGGGAGTCCCCCTTCCCTCGGCCAGGAGAGGCACTACGGAGTTCCCGCCCGGACTATCTGACTTCCGGTTCCGATGTCGGACACAGTCCCCAATTTTTTCTTACATAATGTCTGCGAAAAATTTAAACCCAAAACACCAACATTTTTTGTACTGTGTGCGAGATTTGGGAACACCGGAAGTCAGAAGAACGTCCGGGAGCTCCGTAACGCCCCTCCAGCTCGTCGCCTCCTAACCCGTCCTCATCTTTGGTCGCCACGGCTATAACATGGGGGAGATGTAGGGAAAAGGGGCGGGAGGGGGGCAGCGGCGGGGAGCCCCCCGCCCCTCCCCCGCGAATCAATATGAGCAGAGCGCCGCGTTATGCCCTGCCGGGCCTAGGCTAGCCCCCCCCCCTCATGCAGCCTGGCCTGCGCGGTACCAGCGGCACTGCAAGAGTGGGACGAGTGGGACACGCTCCGGGGTATCTTTTCGCAGAGTAGCCGACACGCTCCACGCCGGGCGCGGCTTGCGTACCCGGCCTTCGTCAAACTAAGCGCTCGTCAAACTTGGACGTGATGGGCTTGTCCGGAGACTTGTCGTCTCGGACTCGCCGGATGGCGGATGGCCACAACGTTGGCGCCGTTTGTACCGGGCGTTTCTCTGAACGAACCGGTAGCTGGGCAAATTAACCCAAGTGACGCATAGTTATTCGGGCGACATAAGTCACCTACATAATGGGCACCTTCTAGTTTCCATTATACCATTTGGCTAGTTAACCCCTAGCACTTATGCAGTTCTTTTGTACCGCGCGCAGGCGTGCGGGTGGGCTTGCCTACCGCCTCTTGATGGCGCCTGCCGACAGAGTGGCTATAGATGTGCGTGGCGTTAATCAGCCCCCCGGTGGCAGTAGTCACTGTGCCATCCGCGGGAAATGATGATGTGATTAGTGCCGTATGACCAATATGTTAGTGAATGACTGAAGTCCTCTAAAATACTGCGGGCCAGGCGACCAAAGCCGCTTTCCTGCCGGGACAGGGGCAGGCGTCGAGGCTCCAAAGGCAGGGGCAGGCGGGGGGCGGGGAACAAGAGGCTGCTGATGAGCAGGCCCGTTGGGCAAACTGAAAATAATGCTACAAAGAAGAAGAGACGTTCAAGTTCAATTCGGCCTTCTTCGATGGATTCGATACCTCTGGCCCCTCTAGCCACTTCCCGCCTTGCGCTCACCGCCGCCACCACCGCTACCATGCATCCCGAAAAGTACTCATGTCAGGGGGCGGTAGGGACTATGGTGACTCGGGGCGTTAAAAGGGGACGTTTTGCGAGAGAGCCCACGGGCGCCCACGAGGTCCACCGGGCCCTGGCACCTCAGGCTTGGCCACGGGAGCGGAGAGGGGCGAGCGG
>NW_026267196.1:679638-682519 GCF_000697945.3 Frankliniella occidentalis
GGCGGCAGCAGGGCGCGGCGGGGCGCGTTGGGCTGGGGGAGGGCGGGCCCGCTATGCCAGCGAGGCCTGGTGGCCGCCCGCTAAGGCTAAGGCCAGTACGGCGCGAGCAGCCCCCGAGTCCAGGCTGGGAGCGCGCTCGGCGTGGCGTGGCGTGGCGTGGCGTGGCGGACGAGCCAGGCGAGGCGGGGTGTCACACACACACCGGGGGGTGCGAGGTGCCCGGGGGTGCCAGTGCGGGGTGTGCGGCGTAGAGTGTGCGGGGGGGCCGCCGGGCCCCGGCAGCAACAGCCTTGGCCCCGACCGACCGGACCCTAAGGCCGTAGGCCCAGGGCTCCGCGCCAGCCCCAGGCCCTTACGGGCGGACCTTCGCCGGCCTAGCAGTCCGGCCCAGGAGGCCGCGAGGCCACACGAAGCATGCAGCCGCCGCCCAGGAAGGTAAACAACTCGTCGCTCAGTACCTCTGGCCTCTGGCCTGGCCTGGCCTCTGGCCGCCGGGAAGCCGTCACTCATGCATGAAGGACCCGCGCGACCCTGCTTCTTTATTTCTCATCCCTGTGGGGCAAGCGGACGTCAGATCCCTCCTCCCCAGAGGACGTGACACTATGTGACACCATGTGACAGCGTGAGACACCGCGTGACACCGCGTGACACCTTCAGAGACCGTGGATCACATCGTTTCCAGGCTGGCCCGTCGTCGTCTTGGGGGGGAGGGGGGGGGCTGCTGCCTCCGACTCGTAGGAGGATCAAGTTGGTCAAAAAACTGTTCAATGATGGAGACCGATCGAGAAAAAAGAGAGATAGAGAGAAAGAGAGCATCTTCTTTCACGATTTACATGAGTTCGTGACATCTCTCTTGCAATTTTAAGAAATTGTCGACGGCTCCACTCCGTGAGAAGGCATAAATGCGTCCGCTACCCGGCATCACTCTATTCCCCTTGTTTACACCCTAATTGACCCTCGGCCAGCTCACCAGCCTATCGGCTGGCGGCGAAATGCTGACGGGTCGAGTCCGCCGCACCTAACCCCGCTCGGCCCCTGCCCTTGCTGCTCCTGCTCCTGCTGCTTCTATACTGCACGTTTGTAGTTTTTGTTTTGTAAGCAAGGGGCAGGCCAGACAGGAGCCGCGGGGGCCGCGCTTACCCCGTGGTCAAAACGACAAGCGCACTTCCTTTCGAGATCGTCCGGAATGTACGCCCGCTTTCCTCAGATGCATTCGCCGCAAATGACTGGAGCTCGGGGCGCCTGCGAGACCTGGGGTAGGCCATCCCGCAATACACGCGTGCAATGCATGCAAGATGTTGCCTCCCTATCAGACGCCATAAGAGCTTGCCAGTTTCGTAAGGGCGAATGGCGGACGTGCTTTCTGGGTGATCCCATTTAGCATGGCTCGGCAAAACCTGGGCAAACGGAGCCTGAATGACCATTCCGTTCCGAGTCCGACAGAAACAAGTGCTTGACATTTGTGGTGTGTTTATAATGCGTGGCAGCGGCACGTCTCGGTGTATGAGTGCACGTGCGCACTAATTACTAATTTTCATAATCCGCATACCACGACTACTCTTGACCCGTTGCGATTTTTCGTAGAAAAGAAACAACGGGACAGCAAGCGGCCACTGATGATAGAAATGTGCTCCCACCTCACCTTACCAAGAGGGTCGTCATAATGTGTCAGTCATCATATGACCTCCTCCCTGCTTTTTTCGGCTTTTTCCTCTCTTTCAGCAAACGGAGCCGCACGGCGCTCGGCGGCTCGGGACGAGTCGGCAAAAGGCGCGCTCCATACAGAATAGGGAACTGGAGCTGAGGCTGGACCTGCTAAGCCGAGCCCACCGTGCTGCGTCCCTCTCTCTCCTCCCCCCGCCTATCCCGCGCAGGTCTAACGAGAAGCCATTCGGGTCCCACCGGCCCCCCGGCCCGCCGACCCTCTCCTGCTGTTTCGGACACTAAGGCCGCCTCAAGGTCTTTGGACGGTTTGTCACGTTTGGCGACGCAAGCCGCTTTCCTCCTTTCCCCCCCTCCCCCTACGCGATGCTCCCAATGACGGAGAGGAGAGGCTCGACTGAGCCGCCCGTTAGAGGCCCTCTAAATCTTGTGGCCGAGCCGAGTCGTTCTCTCTACCCCACCGGCTGCTCTCTCTCCTCGCCCCTTTCCAACACTAAACTCCTCTCTCTCTTACCTCTCCTTTACCTTTCTTACTCTTGCTCACGCATTCTTCAGTGGCAGTCGCTGTCTTTCTCTCTGTCTCTATCTCTCTCACTGTGTATCGGCTGGTCGTCTGCCGACCAGGGTGTGGGTGTGGCGCAGACGAGCTGCACCGGCCAGACCGCCACCACTACAGCTCTCTGTGCGGCGTAGTGCGATCAGTTTTGGACCCGGTGTTATGGCGGACTGAGGACGGGCGGCGGGAGGGGAGGGGCGAAGATCGACGTGACTTGAACGCGAAGCGTGCACTCGCCGGGAGGCCAAAGGCAGGGGCGAGGCGGGAGGGATGGGAGACGCGCATCTCAGAGAGGATGACTTTGGGGACGAGGAGGAAGGCGCAAGTTATTTTCTTCTCAAGATGGTTGCGCGGTGACGTTAGGGGCGGAGAGGAGGGGCATGCAGTGCAGAGCAAGCAGACCAAACAGAGCAAACAGAGCAAGCAGAACAAGCTGGGCAAGCGGGGCAAGCGGGGCAAGCGGGGCAAGCGGGGCAAGCGGGGCAAGCAGTACACTGATTCCGCAGAGGGCTCAAGAGGTGTTTATCTCTAACGCACCTAATGAGAGCGACAAGGCAAGAGCAAGCAGAGCAAGCAGAGTAAGCAGAGCAAGTGAAACAAGCAGAGCTGCAGTATCGGGAGTCCGGAGCAGCGGGTGGAGGCTCTGCAACCTGGGTACCCCCC
>NW_026267196.1:688462-690370 GCF_000697945.3 Frankliniella occidentalis
TTACAGTGTCAAAGATGAGTGGAAACAGACTGAGTCTTTGCTCGAGGTTCGCCTTGCCCCCACAGCGCTACCACCCTTGTGTCAACTTCCCCCCCCCCTCTCTCTCCCTCTGCTTCTAACACACACACGCACACGCGCAAACACCACTCGACCCCTATGTCCTGTCCTCCACACTCTCACTCCCTGCGGCCTGCGGTTCGCCGGCGACCAGCCACCCAGCGCACATGACATAAGTGTTACAGATGTCCTCCCAGCAGGGCTGGTCTCAGTGCCGCGCCCGCCCGCCCGCCGGGCCTGCCCCACGGCCCCCACGGCCTCCACGGCCCGACCCCCCCGCCGTGACAAGTCAATGTCCGCACCACGCCGACACACTAGCAACAGCAGCACGGCAGTGTGTTGGACGGGCGCTTTTTGTTATTTCGCCTTTCTGACAAAATTTCTGTTTTCACATCACTTGGTGCCTCGCTTGATGCAGTACGCTCTTAGCCGTTACAAAACTGAAAAGTTGAGTCTGACCAAGCTCTCGTAGCGCCTGGTGGGTAGGCAACATCTCGCCTGCAGTGCACGCGCGTACTGCGGGATGGCCTACCCCGAGCCTTGCAGGCGCCGAGCGTCCGCAATTTGCCGAATCCGCCGGATAAAAGTGTGCATATTCCCTAGCCGATCCCTTGGGGAGGTACTCTTTGAGCCTGACTGAGCACGGAGCACCTCGGGCACGCTAGGTAAGGTAAGGTACCGCCTACAGAAAGGAAACAAAAACGATTGCTTTGTCACGAAATTTTAGCTGGAACACCATCTTTTTCGTTTCGCGTTTCGCCCGCTGGCCCCCACTACGTGTAATCTGCGCATCGATCATATCCCTCTCCAGCCCAGAGGTAGACCGCGCCGTGCGTAGGGCGGAGGGGGGGGGGAGGGACAAGAGTCTGACCCGATTGGGACCCGATGGGGGGAACGGCGTCCGGGACACGCAGTGCGGCGCCAAGGGGTGTTGATGGGAGCTGGACGCTGAGCAAATATAATGACAAGGGTCCTTTGTGATCGAAGTCGTGTTCCAGTAATTTCCTCCGCATCACAGCCCGGCGCCCGGCAACAGCGGCGCCCTGCTCTGGGTGGGGTGCTTCTCGTACAGCCAATGACCAAGCATGGCGCGTGGATGTTTTCCAAGGAGCGTCGACTGAACAACTTCCCTGCTCGCGTGCAACTGCACTGCAGCAGCCACCGCCCCGCCCCCCTCTTTTCCCGGACAGCGGCCGAGCCAGTTTTCAAGCCCCAGTTCGCGTCAAACGTTTCAGCGCACAGGCTCCAGCCGAGCCCACTCCTGCCTCCGGTCGCTCAGCAGGTGCAGCGGTGCAGCAGAGCTCTCCCTTCCCCCTCCCACACCACCCTGCCCTTCGGGCTCACCTTTTGCTCTCACCCACTCCCCACGCCCCTGCCCGAACCCCGCCCGACCGTCGGAGTCAAGCGCACAGTTAGGAACAAAGTCGTTGGATAACAATGAGGCACGCCATACCACCCCCGCTGCCGTCACCACCACCTCCAGAACCGCCCCTATTGCCCCTCCACCGCCATGCTCTTCGCCTGGTGGTAAGGCGACCCCCGACCCATATCCATCCCCCGGCTACGGCGGTGTATGCATAAGCCACGACTGACACCGGACTCCCGCCCGATGCGGCTGGACGGGACAGCACTGCGGTGGGCTGACTGGGCCGAGGGCCGAGGGCAAGGCGCGAGCGCACATCCATAGGCCGGCCCTGCTGCCTATAGGGTATTCCGCTACAACACAATCGGAACCTAAAGAAGAAAAGCATGACTACCCGATCTATTTCCTCCTGAACGCTGATTGGCCAAAGTTGGTGTGGCTGTGGCGGTCAGCCAATAAGCGCGCAGAGGGTAACAGATCGAGCAGTC
>NW_026267196.1:691135-696424 GCF_000697945.3 Frankliniella occidentalis
CCGGAAAAAGAAACCAACGAATCAGAATCATGATGAGTTTGTAAGCGAATCGAAGCGGACTAAGAATGGATTGCGTTGCTTTTTAACGGAGTCGTAATGATCGCACCTTTTGAACGGAGCAAGCGAACAGCCCGGCGTAGTCCCCCTCATGCCCGCCGCCGGGACGTTCACCACCGGAGGGAGGGTCCCGTCCAGGTAGCCTCTCACCCACCTACCCGGATTGGTAGGAGTGACTCGCGGGCCAAAATCAAAGAAGCACTGCAGTGCAGACGGAGCCCCCGGCGACACATGGTGCGGGGGATGGCAACGGACGGATAATGATCATTTCATGGATCCGATGAATTCGTCATGAATCTCTTCTCACCCACTCGCTCGCGTTCGCCCGTACAGCCGGCCGCAGGCCGCGGGGTGGGCGGTGTGGGCGGTGGGCGGGGTTGGCCGGACAATGGACAGATTGGTTGACGGGGCGGCTGAGCGCCGCGGAGTGGCAGGAGGGGGGGAGGTTTGTGTGGGTGGGTCAGGTGGGCCCCGCACTGAGCTGACGCGGGACACGCTGCTGGGGCCCCGGGCCCGGCGTGTTTGTAGCGCCGACGGCGAGCGTAAGCAGGGCGGGGCGGAGTGGGGTGGGGTTGAGCCGCCTAAGCACCACGACGCAGAAGCGCCTTGGACGTGCCACGAACTCGGAGTGGGGGGGGGGGGAGGAAGCTATCCGGAAAGTGCAACTTTGTCGAATAGGTAGCCCTCCAGGTGGCCTTCCTTTTCGTGCTGCCTTACTTGTCAAGTTTCAAATCTCCCATCCTCTGTTGCTAACTAGTGGATTTATTTCTCATATTATCTCCATATCCATCCGCCTCCCGAGGTGTAATGCTTCTTCCGCTCTCGATCGACCCGAGTATGCTACTGATTCCTTTTATCGTCTTCGTAGTGAAATAATAGTGCTGCTCAAAAGGACTGATAGAGGTCCAATGGCTCCGCTTCGACTTCGGCAACTGTGGCTATGGGGGAAGGAGGAGCGGTCGCGAGCCGCAAGTTGCCTTTCGCAGGTCTCCTAAGTGATCGCGGATCCTTTCGCAGTTGTCCTTTAGTGATCGCGGTGTCCTTTCACGGACATCCTCGCGGTTCGCGGACCCCATCGCGAGGACTGTGTGCGCCGAAGTCGTGCCGAAGCGAAGGGGAGACATTGGGATCTTTGTTAGCCCTTTTGAGCAGCACTATTCTTTCGCTGGGGATGGGAAGACTATAAAAGGAATCAGTAGCACACGCGAGTCGATCGAGAGCGGAAGAATCACACGGAGAGAAAAGTTTGGGCCGTACGCCCAAAAGTTTGGACAAAATTGAAAGAAAAGTACTATCCAAACTTTTACATGCGTCGTCACCAAAGGTTCTGGTGCAGAGTCCAAAGGTTCTGGTGCAAAGTCTAAAGGTTTCGGTGTGACACCGAAACTGGTTAGGTGTACTGGTAAAAGGAACAATCCAAACTCAGTTTTGTTGTCTGGCCGGAACTTTTCTCTCCGTGCAAGCCCCCCAGGTAGCCATCCAGGCAGTCGTCCAGGCATCCCTTCAGGCATCCGGCTAGGCAGGCCAGCCGGTACGCGCCTGCTGAGTCGAGGATAGGCAACTCCTAGCGCACGGGCGCGGGCGGGCGGCCTGGTCCCCAGTGCTCGGGCTGAACATCCCCAAGGCGCGCCGCGCCGAGGCGGGGCACGCAAGCGCGTGGAGTGGCGTGGAGCTACCCACATTTCCAGAAACAGCGACGACGACATCCCATTCTCTCGCCTTGCGACTCACATCAAAGCGTCCGGCCCCGGGACGATCGTGACGAGGTTAGTCGAGGCGAGGTGGGGCGGGGCGGGGCGTGCCGCCATTGGAGTTGGCATCGCAGTGTGTTTGAGAGCGCACGCGAACCAGCAGAGCGGAGTGCGCTCATCAATCTGTCTGTCTGTCTGTCTGTCCGTCCGTCCGTCCGTCCGTCCGTCCGTCCGTCCGTCCGTCCGTCCGTCCGTCCGTCCGTCCGTCCGTCCGTCCGTCCGCCCGTCCGTCGTTTCGTCCAGTGGAGGCCCCTCTATAACTTTAATAGTTCCACTCGAGCCCCGGCGGGATGCGGCTGCGCCGGAGCGCACGGTCGTGAAGCCGCCGCCGCCACGGCTAGAGGGGCGGAGGAGCGTTGGTTCTGCCTTTACTTCGCAATGAGATTGTGAGACGCGCTTGGAACATCTGTTTTCTCTTCGCAAACTTAATTTGAATCCCGCGGCGCGTTGAGCAGGCTGCTGCCGCCCGATGGATTCTCCCCACCACCGCCCCCTCGCCCCGTCTCGGCTCGCGGCCGTGCAGCACGACTGTCTGTCCTCCGCGTTATAGCCGGATGATTGCTCGAGGAGAGGACCGACCTGAAATACCTGTCCGAGGGATTTTTATTTTTCTGATAAACCAGCTCCGCTCCCTGATTTCCCTAGAGAGACACAGCCCCACCCCAATTCCTCTTATTTTGCCCCAGCGCTGCACACCCACCAACTCAAGAAAAAAGATTTCGCCAACAAAATCATGCTTGACCGGCGTTGGTCAATTTTTCAGCCGCAACTGTGAATCTTGTCAGCCGTCCGGGGGTGCCGGGCCGGGGCCGGCGACGTGTAACACGGCGCGGGGTGATGGATGGACCGAGCGATTTCTCATCCGCACCTCTCCCTTCCCCCTCCGGCCGGCAGCTGCAGCAGCAGCAGCCTTCAGCCCTTCAGCCTCGCTACTAAATAACCCGGGGCGGAAGGTAAAGGTCCCTCCCGCCGCTGTTTACCTTTTGAAGGCTGCCCAGCCCTGCCCTGCCCTGCCCTGCCCGCGCCGGGCCCGGCCCTTGGCCCGTCCCGGCCGCGCTCAGACTTTACTTTCTCCGCTGTGAGATCCGCACGCCCAGCCGAGGCTGGAAGGCAACACACACAAGACTCCCCCCGCCGCACCGTAAATTGCTCTCGGTGGTTCATTTACCTCCAGACACAACTGTTTAAAAGTCCGACATCACCGCGCCAAAAAAAAAGTAAGGAAAAGGGGGAGAGCGAGAGGCAAGTTTGCAAAGTTGGCGCGGCGAAACGGGCGGCGGCCGCGCGACGGCGCGGCAGTGAAGACGTTTCTGTCTCCTGCGGAGACCTTTTTTTGTTTTCAAGTCCGGGAACGAGTCCGTCCGCGCGGGACGGAGCGGGGACGGCGAGCGCGGGCGGCCCGTTTCTTCAGGGATTTCTTTCCCTTCGCATTCCACCGCCTCACTTCCGCACTGGGACTATACATGTCGGAGTCCGGGTCGCCGCCGGGTCTGCCGGGCCGGGCTGCGGGCGCTAGAGCGGGGGCGGCGAGGGCGGCGGGGGCGGCGGGGATTGCGGCAGGCCACTGGGCAGAAAATAGGGATGGATCTGATCTGAGCTCTGGCCGGGGGCGCGTCGCGGAGCGTGGTGCGGAGTCGCCCTGCCACCATGGGGGCCTCGCCGGCCCAGTGAGGGCTCAGTGGCCGCTCTGAGTGTGTCGGTCGATAGGCGAGTCCCTCGCCGCCCCCGCCGCGCCCCTCGCCGCCCCCAAACCGCCGCCCCCAGCCGCCCGCCGCCGCGGCTGCCGCCTCCCCTTCGGCCGCCCCTACTCCCGCACACTGAGGGTAGACCGTAGACTTGGGGTACAGTCTCTGCCAAAGTTGTCCGCCAACTTCTTTCCGTAGATCGTGCTGGAATGTTCCGAATTTCCTGTCTGGTTTGGCACCGAGGTCGTTAACGGTATCAGGAGGACCGATTAGAGTCGGCCATGGACCGTACAACAATGAATTCAGCACATGTTAGCAGTTGTTATCTTTTAGTCCAGTCCTTACGAACGACATACATAATGCACTTAGTCAGTCATTCACAAATGATACGACAACAGCTCTTTACTTTGTCCATTAGCCATTGAGAATGAAAAAGTGGACTGGAATTCGGCGGGTTTCTGATATGAGGAAGTTGCCCGATAAGAGGAACAAAAAGAAGGTAGCGCTGAGGAGGTGGCGTGGCGTAGCGCCGTCCCTAAACAAAGAAGAACGCGGGCGACCATACTGTGTTTTGTAGCAAGTGGATGTGTGATCATAAATCAAGTTTTGTTGAATTTCTAAAGAAAGATTGGGTCCATAATAGACCGGCGTAATAATCTTGTGTCAAAAAGTGCTTCTGTAAAGTTTGGCTTCGGAAAAGTAAGTTTATACAATCTTCTAAACCGTCCCGGTGTCGTTGTTTAGGTTAGTGTACGGACATATTGCATTAGTACAATTTTAACTCAATGATAATGACTCAACTGTCGTAAAAAGCTTTGGTATAGGTGGTACCAAGGTGCTGGATGCATAGGCCCCTTCTAAACTGTTTGAAATCTAACGACACGCATCCTAACCTCTGCTAGTTTAGGGGCGGCGCTACGCCACGCCACCTCCCCAGTGCTACCTTCTTCTTGTTCCTCTTATCGGGCAACTCCCTCATCAAAAATCACTCTAAAACGTATTTGTATTAACAGCTATAAAGGGCGTCTCAGTAGATTCAATGTGAAAAATTGTCGCACTGGGTACTGGGCACTTGATCCAAGCAATTTTGACTTGGAGCAAGGCAAATGTTCTTGACTGAATTCGTGATCAAGTACAGTGTTCTTGATCCAAGAACTCAGTTTTCTGGGTGAGGAAAGTTTTCCATGGACGGTGCCGTACAGTTACAATTCAAAATTTTGAATTTACAAGCACAAGCACTGCGTATTCCATAGGCCTATGCGTATCGACGCTTGGATTCGAATGACGAGAAAGAGTGAGGGATTGTACGTGTACGACACAATTAATTGTGATTTGTAAATTGCAAAATACCAGGTGGTTGATTAACCCCGCTCCCTTCTGTAGTTATGCTGAACCGCACGAACGAGTGCTTGAGGGCTTGCCTATCGCCCCTGTAATGGCGCCTTCCGGGCTGAGTGAGTAGCCAACCCCACGCTCACTCGTGCTTGCGGTACTACTGCGGTACAGCAGCATAACTACAGAAGTGAGCGGGGTTGATCAGGCATCTGGTACATGTATGAACGTATTTTTCTCCTTAGTTACAAGGGGGCTACAGTTTATTTTAATTGCACCTGAAAAGACAGTGGTGGTTTCTCAGAAAATGGCCGCCCTCTTCGTTTACCGCTAGCAGGCACACCTCTCAAAATGCGCCCGTGTTTATAGCACCACTCACTCTGAGGAGAGTCTCTACAGAAACATTATCTGCCTCAAATCTCGTCCTTCCGCCACCGTACCTCCTCCCTCCTCCCTCTCTGTGC
>NW_026267196.1:696589-705946 GCF_000697945.3 Frankliniella occidentalis
CAAAATAAAGCAATAACTATGTTATCGCCATGGTTTAGTTTTAGTTATCGCATGTCGTTCTGCAATATTTTCTACTTACAAAACGTATCGAATTTCATTGGCCGAACCAAGCGATCGCATCCTGGTAGCGATCAACAATGGCAGTCGCAAACCAGTAGTCTGTGCAAACATTGCCCTCCTTCCCTTCTCCCCGCCCTCCCCCCCGGCTGGTCATGCCCAAGGACAGTCACACGCCTCGCCCTGCTGACGGCGCTAAAGCGTAACGATGAGCCCTATTTGGGGCGTAAGTGGTGGGTGGTGGGGGAGGGGCTGGAGCCGGCCTGCCTGGAGCGGCCGGCCCGCGCTGGTGGTGGTGCTGGTGGTAGTGTTGGTGGTGGTAGTGGTGGTGGTGGTGGTGGAGGTGGTGGCGGTGGCGGTGGTGGTGCACTTGCGGTCCTCCCATAGCCCGGCCCAGGACGATGCCAGGAGCCACACTGCGGGGGCTGTGGGGCCGGATATAGACCACACGGTGAGAGGGGGCGACGCTGCTGCTGCAGACCTACAGATCGCTACAGTTTATTCCGTATTTGCCGTGTTTTGATTTTCATGTCAAAAATACGAATGCCGCTGATGATAAACCAAGGGTTTAACTGATACGTAGGTGAACATTTTAAGTGACAGTTGAACGCTTGCACGTGTTCAACAAGTCCAAAAAGACATGATAGTCGTGCATCTGGAAATTCTCAGCTCGATAGTTGTGCATGTACGTGTAAGTGTTCAACCTCCTCGGTTCAACCCCCACAATGGAACACCTTGCCACACGGGGTGCGTCCAATACAGATAGAAGTGTTTGTCCGTGCAATCGAGTTGAACACTTGCAGAGCACAACGACCATCTTGAACTGAACACGTCAAAAATTGTTCGACTACACAGTTGAGCACTTGCAAGTGTTCCAGTCCCAGTTGCACACGGTTCGTCGGTGTAGGTGAGCTTATGCCCCCCGCCACGCTACGTCTCCTCAAGCGTAACAGGATTCGATGCACTTTAACACCGCAGAGTAACGACATCCTACTTCCTCCTCCTTGTGTGAGGTCTGCCACCCCCTTGACCACGGTTTTTTTTCTTTAAAAAAATTATCAGTGATCGCTATTTATGCAAGGGGGCTGCGGTCCGCTGCTGTCGTTTTACCTTGACCTCCGCATTTTACACTCCATCACATAACTCGGCATTAGGAGTTCGGTTTATTTTCAAGTTCCGGCGTTTTGTTTTCGGAGGTTGGTGGAGTTTTTCAATTATGTCCGCGAGTGCAGTTAAGCAGACGTACGGAGAAGAAAGCGTTATGCTTTCGCCGACAATGTTCGCCCGGCATGTTCGCGAATCGCGATAACGCGAGAGGGGGTTTGAACCACGCTGGGTCAGAATGTCAGAATAGGACCAATCACTCGTTGTTTTCGGTCACTACAAAGGCATCACCGAAGGCTTAACTGTTTGTTGTTCGGCGCCTATAAAACTGTCGCCAATAACTTTCGCATCCGGTTTTGTGACGCTGTGTGGCCGGGGGGCAGAGTGCGCGGGCTTGAGGGACATGTCCCGGACAAGGCCGCCCGCCTCGTTGGCCATGTTTGCACGCTGGGGGGGTTGGTGGTGGTGGGTGGATGGTGGTGGTGGGCCCCAGGGCAGGCACAGCTAGTGAGGTGAGCAGAGTTTGGACCAAGTTGCGCGGCTCCACCCGCTGGCGGCGGGCGCTGACTTTAATTTCATTGGGCGTGTGCAAAATCTGCGGCCCGGCGCGGTGCCCGGGCTGCCTGTCTGCTAAAACTCCAAGAGTGTGCGGATGTCTCCACACCTGTAAAGGTGTGATTGTTCCTTAGATTATTATTTTTCGCACGCCTGTACCCACAAGGCTACACACTCATATGTGCGTCACTGTCAATTTGGGTTTGCTGGTGTGTGGAAAGTCACGCGAGAGGGTCAAACCGTCAACAAAATTCCACATTTAGTAGAGTTTGTATGAAATAAAAAAAATATCGTGAAATAAACAAACAAACATTTTACTATGACGCACTGTCGGATTTTTTTCAGGACATATGCGGCCCTGGTCCCGACTCGTGCAGTGCCCCATTCACCCCACTTGCCCCATTTTCATCCAATTCTGCCTCTCTCTCATCTCTCCCTCCCTCTAACCCATTCGGGCCTCATTCGGGACCCCGCTCCCCGTCCCCATTCAAACAACACGACATTCTTCAAAAGGCTGGCGACAGGTCCAATAGCGCTGCACTCTCCCGCAGGGCCGTCCCCTCCCCCCCCCTTCCTCCTCTCCCTCCCCCTCTCCCGCTTCGCACGCGCGTTTGGCACATTCACATTCATGTTGCGATTCGGTCCCGCCTTGCATGTTAAAATGCAACGAACGCTGCTGCTGTACGGTGCTCCATGGCGCCATGCAGCCGAGCGGGGCGTTTAGCTGAATGGGGGGCTCCCGCCATATGCGATGGGTTACCGCGCTGGGCTGCGGCACTCGCACCGCCCTGGAATATTCCATGGAGCAAACAGTTTTGTTAATGGACATGAATCGCTCGCCTGAAAAAATATGAGGTGAGTGATGGAAACTGGGACGCAGAAAAAAAGAAAAGAAAAGCAAATTTGAACTGTAAAAAAAATATGGTGCCGAGGGAAGTACCAGGTTTGCTGATAAACCCCGCCCACTACTGTGGTTATGCTGTACCGCACGCACAAATGCAGGCGCGCTTGCCTATCGCCCCTGTCAACGGCGCCTCACGGGTAGGCGACCCGCCCGCACTCGCGCGTGCGGTACAGCACAACCATAGAAGTGGGCGGGGTTAATCAGCCCCCTGGTGTTGCAGAAAAAAATAATAAAACAAATTGCACGATAACTTTTTATTGCAAAATAAAGCAATAACTATGTTATCGCCATGGTTTAGTTTTAGTTATCGCATGTCGTTCTGCAATATTTTCTACTTACAAAACGTATCGAATTTCATTGGCCGAACCAAGCGATCGCATCCTGGTAGCGATCAACAATGGCAGTCGCAAACCAGTAGTCTGTGCAAACATTGCGTCCGTTTTGACAAGGGGCATAACAGCCCAACTGTGATACCCCTACCCCTGTCACCTTATCTGTGTTTCCAATTCGAGGGCTAGCCGGCTGCCGGCTGGCTGGCTGGCTGGCTCACAAGCGACGGGTGTCATTTGATTCCCACGCGACTCGCAGACAGACAGACGGGTGGACGGACGGACAGCTCGCACCCCGGCATTTCCCTTTTCGGGAATTCTGCTCGCGCCATTTCCGTCGCAAATCTAATAAATGCCTTGAATCCGGGCCGGGCACGGCCGGCACGCGGGCCGCCGCCCCACCGCTGCTGCTGCTGCTGCTGCTGCTGCTGCCACTGCTACTGGGACGTGGCCCCAAAGTGTTGCGCCCCGAGCCCCCAAACGCGCTCGCGCGACGCTTTTCGCCACTCCAAATCAATTTCAGCCGGTACAGTAGCAGCGCAAACGAATAAAAAAAGAGCCAGAGAGAGGGAGAGATAGAGAGAGAGAGAAAGAGGCAGTGAATAGATTAGATTCGCACACTGAATCAATTAGTGGTTGAGCAGAGTAAAAAGGGGAAAGGGGGGGGGGGGCACTCACGCCGATCGAATCATGAGGCGCATGGTTTGTTTCATTTCCCATTCAGACGGAGAGAAACGGATGCTTGAGTAAAGGCCAATTAAGCGAGAGACGGCAGAGGAAAGAAGATGCGGCCATTCACCTTTAAAAATGAAATGGGTGGGAAATAACGAATGAAAAGGACTGGCGGCAGCGCAATATATAAAGCTTCTTTGGCGAACGAGTAAAGCGAGACTATCGAAGCGGCGTGCGCCGGCGGTTCGATTGCTGAATCTTCTCTCTGGCTCGTCTCGTCTCGCTGGCTTGCTTGCCGTTCTCCAGCTCGGACGGCGCGGCGGGGTGCAGCTCGGCTACTCGCTTTGTCACCAGCAGCGGGGGGCCCGGCCTGGCCCGACCGCGTCATCCCTCTTACCCCCCCCCACCACCACGAGTGAGCTTCTGGAGTGGCATTTCATTAGCGGGGTCCGGCGGAGCTTAGTGCTCCGCTTTTCCAGCAGAGTGCTTGAATTAGCGACGAGCAGCGGCGGCGGCAGTGGCGCCTCCGCTACCCACTCCCCCGCCCACTGTTTGGCCAAACCCACCCCTTCTGCGAACCGGCTCATTTAAGAGAGAAAAAAGGATATTGATTGACATTTATCTACGTCCTTCTCGTGTGTCCCTGGCGAAAACCTCTCAAGTGTTGGACACCTTATGCGACTTACACCTTTATCTGAGTGTTGCAAACACTACCCGTACGTATTCAAACGGCAAACTAAGAAAATGATTTTTTTTTTCGGTTCCAAAAACACCTTTTCGAAGAAACAAATACAAAAGAGACGAAACACATTTTACGTAGGAACGCAGGGATTTCGAAAGTTAGAGAGGAGGGTTTTAAGTATGGCTTGAGGCACCGGGACGCCCGGTGGTTAGGCAAGGACAGGGCACGCAGTACACGCTGGTTGGGCGGGCGGCCTACCCTAGGCTGGTTAGGGGCTTAGGGCTGCAGGGGTTCAAGATACAGCCCCTGCATAATTTTAAATAGTGCATACAAGTGTTTTTATAGTGATTTATGACCGTGCATATATCTTCCAACTTCTTCTTATTCAATCTCAATCTTATTCAATCTCAATCAATCTCAATCTTATTCAATCTCAATCTTATTCAATCTCAATCTTATTCAATCTCAATCTTATTCAATCTCAATCTTATTCAATTTCAATCTTATTCGTCTCCTTGCTTTTAAATTACGCGTCGTTGCCCCCCCCCCTCCTCTCTCTCAAACATACACACACGGCTCGTTCCACACGGCTCGTTCCGCAGGTGCGTCACGGAGAATGTTACTTAATTAAGCTCGCGTTGCTCTTTTCTTTGGAGCTTCTTTCTTTAAGCGCACGCGTGACATTGGAGAGAGAGGATGTGCGTTGTGCCCCCTCTGAAACTCGCGTAATCCCTGCAACGGGAACGCAAGAACAAAAAACAGCAAAAACACAAGAAAGATGACCCATATAGAGGCTTATGGCTCTTAACCCACAATAATTTATATTAGAAAAGGGAAAATAGCGCGGCTGTGATCCGTTAATAAATCATTTTAACAACTAACACAAATCTTCCGGACTCCTTTCCTTTTTCATTCCCCACCTCTTTTGTTATCCGCATCTGCTTCCCTGTTCCTTATCGCTCGAAGGCCCAACGCCCGCCTAGGAGCTCCTCCATCCGACCCTCATGGAATTCATACGGACCATCGCATCGTGGAAGATTGTTGCTGACATGTTAAGATTCTCTCTTATCTGCGTCTCCAGCCTCCCCACCTCTCCCTCTCTTCGCTCACCTGGGGCGGACTGGACCCACACTACTGGGGCCTGCCCGACACGCCTGACTGCAGCCTCCATCCTTTCGACCTTGTTTCCATTTGCAAAACTCCTTTTGTTCGCGCAACAAACCGACGGGCTGCCTTTTGTGCGGTCCGCACAATGCGATGCGCGGCGTGGAGCAGGCCGAGCAGGAAGAGGGTTGTTAATCAGGCAGGAGGCCACACCATACAGCCGACTTTCTTCAGCGGCCTGGGTGCATTTCGGAAAGCTTGCGATGGGAAAGAAATGAAAAGTTTCAAAAAAAAAAAAAAACAACAACATGAAAAGATAAAATAAAGATGTGGGGGAGCACAGTGTGGATGTTGAGTTGCTGTGCTGTGCGCACGCAGGAACTCAGATGGGGTTATATCTTTGTTTTCTCCGAAATTCGTTTCCCTCCTCGACGGTTCTCGTGTTACGCTGAAATGGGGATCCCGTGTGGACAGGAATCGCCGGGAAAAGGATCCCACCGCCTTGCACATTCCCCCCCCCCCCTTTCCACCCGGGTCACGCTCCGGATGCCAGTTAGTACCTATAACGTTACAGACATCTCCACGATACGCATGGATGTGACCGCGGAGATAAGATGATGTTATCGAACCCTGACTTTCCATAATACTCGTTTCTATAATGTGGTCTTTTCTTTTTCTGTTTCAGGGCAACTACGCCAAATTCTTAAAAAATCTCCATTCAGAGCAACTATCAAAACTACAAGCAAAAAATACGCACGAATGCGAACTACTAGATGACCTGAGGTGAGTCTTTCCGCGCCACCGCGAGCGGTCCGGCGACCTTGCAAAAAGTAAAGCGCCACAGCTTATTGTGTTTGTGCAAATATCAAGTGGTCTGCTGCGGGGTCCCGGAAATGTTTGTCCGCGGACTTGCGGATGTGCAAATGAGCCTCGCTGAGACTGGGCCCGAGCGACGTGCCCCGGCCGGCGGCGGCCCCTGAGGCTCCTCAATGCCAATGCTCCCCGCCTCGCTCAATGCGACCGCGCCGAGCGAGGGGCGGTGTTTCGCTTTTGTCGTTTTCTGTTGCCTTTGAGCGAGCGGCAAGGCGTCGCGCGGGCAGACTTTGCTTGCACAGTTGCATTAGCGGCGGTATTTAATGCTCCATGATTTTTAATGAGGCTGCCGCTGCGGCCGCGCCCTTGGCATTCGCGCCATCCGCGCCCCACACGGAAAAAAATGACTTCGTTTTGAGGATCAATTTTGTTTGGTAGGCTAAATTCGATAGCAAGAATCGAGAATCCCGATTCCAGCTATCGAATTTAGCCTATCAAACAGAACTGATCCCCACAACAAAGTCATTTTTTCCCCCGTGCCCCCCAACTGTGTGAACGTCGCACACCTGTATGTGTATGAAAGGCATAATTCGCACATATAAAAACACAAGTGTATGAATCTTTAATGGGAAATTCATAACTTTACTTGCCCTTAACTGTAAGAATGGGCATTTATACACCTACAAGTGTGCGACATTTCAGTGTGTCTGTAAACTCATTTTTCTTTTTGTTCCAGAAATTTTATAATTAAAAGATCAGCAATAGAAAGATCATATTCAGAGGTGAGTAAGAAGAAAAGTTGTGTATCACTTGTGCTGTATCAACTTATTGGACGGCATTTGGTTCATGACCTGCTTCCCCTTTGGTTCGCAGGCATTGCTCAAAATATCATCAGCATTTCTTAACAAGAAAATTCCTAATATTCCTGACATCAAGACTGAGGGGGGAGAAGAAAAATGGTAAGTGAAACCTGGTGGCAAATTAATCGTCGGTTGGGTGAAGGTGTGCACACAACAGACCCACGACAAACACTGTTGTTATAGGTATGTCAATTTCTATTTGCACACATGTTTAAGAGCAGGGGGTGCAAAATGATTCCGCTGAATGCATAGAATTCTAAGGCACGTTCACACCTTGTGTTTAAGAATGTGAATGGAAATTCACAATCCCCACAGTCCCTCGGGTTTTCTGTGTGGGGCGAGGGCGAAGGTGTGGACTGGCACACAACGTCTGGACGCATTTATTATTTTCACACCTTTCTGCAAGCATTAAGCAGCCAGGCACACAGCAGCACCCCTCTGTTGTTGGCGGGGTGGTAGAGCGGGTGTGTGTTTGAGAAGAGCGGGAGCAGGATAACAGGGGGTGAGTGAGGGAGGCAGATGACGGGGCAAGGAAGCTGGGGGTGGCATCCAGGTGACGTTGCGCCCCGCCGTCACGCTGAGCTCCTACCCCCCCCCCTCTATTTTAATTAACGTTTCAGTTTGGGTGTCTACGGGGCCCGCCAGTTTAGCGCTCGGACCCTGTCCTGTCCAGCCCTCCACCACCACCCTCCCCTACACCGAAGAGTGTCGAATAATTCCCGGGCCATTGTTTATGCTTTCCACCGTCCCGGGGGGTCTTCTCTCACGGGCTCGCGGAGCAGAGGCTTCCCGCACGCAGTACAAAGGGCCAGGTCAGGCGTCGCAACGGGGACAACTACTAACAGTGGTTGTTGGTTCATGTTGGCAAAGCTGCTTGCCGCCCGAGGGGCGCACGGCGGCGGGCATGAGAGGGGGTTGGGGGGATATCGCGCACGGCGAAGTAAGAAGCGGGAGTAGTGGGGGAGGAGGGCGGTAGGGTGGTGAGGGCTCTAATCTCCAGGCACATGACTGATGATGCGCCGCTGGTGTGTACATCCGTTGTCGTGTTTAGCTCGACACGCACGGCGACGCGCGGCGCTGTGCGCCGCCTCGGCGAGGGCGAGGGGTCGCGAGTCACAAGCTTGCGTTCCTAGAAGTGCCCACACTGCCATCACAAACTGTTTGAGCACTTACAAGTAGTGCTTCAGGTGGAAGGCCATGTTTTTATCAGGGAAATTCTAGACGTATTGAAGTTGAATGTTGATAACTTTTCAAAGTATTAAAATCGAGTGCTAGTGGCAATTGATTTACAGACTAGTAGATGCAGTTTTGAAACTTGCAAATGATAAATGTACATCTCAAATGGATTATTTTTATTTTTGCCTGTTAACAAGAAGCAAATTTGTTATTCTCATGATTCATATTTGCATCTAGTTGAGATGTGCTTAAAAATGCATGTAGTAATGGGCAGATCTGACGAATTCCTATAAGATTTTGAGTGTAATATACCCCGATCTAAGCTTATCTCTGCTCATTTTTCTTTTCTCAGGAACATGTGGAATGTTTGGCGGACGGTATTGGAGGAGAACGAGAAGTTGGCGAGGGCACGCCTGGCGGCCGTGGAAGTCTTCCAGCAGAATGTGATAGAGGACGCCAAGACGTTGCGGACTCACAAACTACAAGTAGCTAGGAAGGTAAATGTTGTGAGCAAAATAACTATTTCTTGATAAAATTGAATTACGCGCTACTGAAAAACCAACGCGATTTATTTCTGATGCAGGTCATTGACCAATTGGCCGTTGTACAAAAAGAATTACAAACAACTGTTGTAGAAGTCGATAAGACAAAAAAATTTTACTTCGACGAAGAACACAGCGCACACGATGTCCGGGATAAGGCGAAAGACATAGAAGAAAAGTAAGTGAACCGAGAAGTCAACTAGCGGTCGTCAGGTTGGCGCGCTGTTTCTGTTTCTTGTTTCGTATAGAAAGCCGGCGCCCGCTGCGTTGAGTGAGCCTCTTCCTTTTCCGAACTTAATTATTGTGAAGCCACACCCCGCAGACGGAGTCTTTTGTCGCGAAGATGGGGGCGGCGCGGACGGCGTTGGGACTTGGCGCAGTGCTCCTGGGCTTACTCTGACTTTGATATCTCGATCGGAACGCCGTTTAATTTTTGAAAACTAATTACGGAGGCGGAATGAGCCTCTCTCGCGCCCCCCTAGGCCCCGCTCTTGGGCCCCCGGCCTAAGCGCGCTTCTCTTGTTTTCTCCTGATTGATTCAAACTTGTTTAGTGCCGCG
>NW_026267196.1:711468-715411 GCF_000697945.3 Frankliniella occidentalis
TGTTCCGTCGTCGCGATGTGTACACTCCGCCGCAGACGTCGTCGCGGGATCCTCATTAGTTTCTCAGAGCGCGTATTTTTGCGGCGAGGCGGGGGGCGGGGAGGGCCAGGAGCAAGGGGCATTTGCACGCTCTTAACGACGCTGACGTCAAGGCCCGCGAGGAGATTCGTCACAAATTGCTTTGGCACTCCGCCGCCGCCCCCTTCTCGGTGCCGCTTGGTGAGACACGCCGCCATACGCCCTGGCACGCCACGGCCCGCCACGGCCCACCCAGTCTGCGCGACCCGGAGGACGGCTGGAGCGTAAACGCTTTATTGAAGAAAATTCCTTGGGTGGGGGGCTGCTCGACCGGAGTGGTGGTTTGGGGTGCCAAGAGGTGCTTCTGTAGGAGCCAGCCGCCGATGGTTCAAAAATCGCTGGCAAAGTAGAAGCGGGTAAGGGATCGTCCAGGAAGTACGTCCATCATTCGCCGTTACAAACCTGTCAAATTCAGCCCAGCTAGCTATCATGACGCCCAATAGGTAGGCAACATTTTGTCTTCGGTGCATGCGTGTACAGTGGGAGGCCTACCCTCACCCTCGCAGGCGTCGAGCTCCCGTCGTTAGCCGAACGAATCTGAGAAAAACGGACCTACTTTCTGGACGGTCCCTAATCGGGACGAGGGGGTGCGACGGGTTGATGAAACCCGGAGCCCCCACACCACGGGATGCTGGCGATGCAGGTTATTGTTTCCTGGGGGTGAGCGGGGACCTGCACCCCACCACCCTTCGCCGCGCATTATTGCTCTCGCAGTGCCCTTGTCGCCTTCCCCGTAGCTAAACGCTAAACGAGTGTCGCTCTCTGTTGCAGACCGCCAAGACGAAGGCAGAGGCGCGGATAGAATGCTTGAGGAAAGGAGGAGGTAAGTACAAGAGCGGAGCGTCGTTAGGGTGGGCTATGTAGACGAGCGGGGTGGACGGGACGTGAGCGTGACGAGCTTGGACAATGTTTGCAGTGAACGTCGACGAGTGGCTGGAGGAGGCAGACTATCTGGATCCCAAGGACGTGCCCCGCTCCACCAGCTCGCTGTCGGTGCACACGGACGCGTCCGGCACAGGGGTGAGTCTATGGGCGCGACAATTCAGAGGCTCTTTCTAATTTTGTACTTGATTATGGTGGCCGAGCCGTAACTCCGAACACGCTCTGCAGGAGCCGCACAGCTCGGACTTCTACGACTCGGACTACACGGACGCGGAGGGCGAGCGCGGCGGATCGCACGCCGGCCGCTCCGGCAGCACGTCGGGCGCGGCCGGCGCGTCCGCCTCCGGGGCCGCGGGCTCGGGGGCCGCAGCGGGCCGCGACTACGACGACGACGAGGAGGAGCGGCCCGACTCCACTGAGGTGGACGGTGAGTGGGGTACGTCTCAGCGAGCCGAGCGCAGCGCCTGTAGCGCGCGCTCCAACACTAACGACTGCAGTGCACTGGCATCTCCAGTGTTCTAAACTATGGTTATCTTTTCCAAGTGTGTAACACCACACGCGCTGCAAACTTGCCAGAAAAAAAAATCAACAACAAAAAAACGCGCGTATTTGTTGTGGGACAGACAAGCGTATTATACTCTCATGCATTTCAGAAGGAGTAGCCCAGTTTTCAAAACGAGAAAAATATTCTCACGCGCGTCCTGAGAACATTTATTTTGGACCTGCACGGAGAATATTTATTTCTTAATCCAACCTAGCGCTTGGATGAGAGCACTGTACTGCCTCGAGTTCTCAATGCAAGTGTCTTAAATCGGACTCACTTCGTAAAGAAACGCTTTTAATCTGAAAATGGGGAACTGTATTTCTGGGGGTGCTGAGACAAAAGTGTCGGACACGTGTGGATGCAGCGTGTACGTCCATGGGACGAGACGAGCTTTTTGCCCGTCCCGAACACTACTACTTGAGAGGTGACTGGTGGCCACACATGGTGGCCACCAGCCTCCGCCCGCCGTGTCTCGGACCCTGCTTGACCAAGCGTCCCGAACGGCGTATGCGGAGCCCCTTGAGCTAATGAGTGCGTGGTGGCAAACAGGACGACGGGGGCCGACGGAGACGGAAAGCGGTGCGGACGGAGCACGTAAGTGAAGTCCGAGAGCGCTTGCGCAGAGCTGTGCTCGTGCTCGAGCTGCGCCATGTAACCGCGAGCACTTAGGAACCCTTCGGGGAGCCCCGCGCAGTGACCCGCTCCGCCCGTGCTGGTATATATCGTGTGTGTGTATGTGTGTAATTTGCAGTTGAAAGCCTTTTGCCCGTGGAGTAACTTTTGCGTATACAGCTGGTGGCGTTAATGTGGTACTTGATTTGGTTGGAGATGAGGAGCGACGCCCTGCAGTGGCGCAGGCGCACTGCGCCGAAATCACAATTCTACTAATGACGCAGCTGCAGGCTGCTGATGAGATGGCTTTCATGCAATGCGCTGGACAAGAGTGTAGCGCCCTCGCTTTGTAGAGCCGACTCGGCTGCCGAGTCGGGTGTGTCTTTGTGCCCGTTAGACTCGTTTGGTAACTATACTCGCCCGAAAATAGCAGCAAAAAAGCAACAACAAAAAAACAAGAGCGCAACTGGTGCCGTGCATTAGGTAGTTACAACATTGCAGCGATGCAGGAGACAGCTTGGCGTTAGGCTGGGCAGAGGCCGTGATGACAAGCGCATGGCGAAGAGAGCACCGAACACTCTAAACTTTTGAATAGAAAATTGTCCTAGTAACTACTGACATTTTGTGCTGTCATGTATATTCTAAGGCTTGAAAATGTAATCGACACGTATGCTGGAGCAAGTGCCAGACCTTCACTCATTTGCTCTGGTTGCGGCCGCCTTGGCGGTAAGTGTCCGACGAATTCTGACGTGTTCGCCCCACCTTTGCAGCCATGCTGGAGCAGGAGCGCCAGCGGATAGAGCAGCTGACGGCGGGCTGGGACGACCCCACGGCCGCCTGGGGAGACGAGCCGGACGACGCCGCAGCCGGCGAGGCAGCGGAGGCGGCTGCGGAGGATAGGCCGCTGGGCATGGCGGGCAACGCGGGCGGGCCCACCTACAAGTGCATCGCGCTCTACTCCTACACGGTGAGCACGACGTAGCCGGGCGTAGCCTCGCGTGTCGACCCGACTAAACCAGAACTGCCTCTGGCTGTTTGTTATACTTATATTTGTGTCTTCTATTTTGTGACGAGCAGGCGCAGAACCCGGACGAGCTCACCATCGTGGAGAACGAGCAGCTGGAGGTGGTCGGCGAGGGCGACGGGGACGGGTGGCTGTGCGCGCGGAACTACCGCGGCGAGGAGGGCTTCGTGCCCAGCAATTACCTGGACGTGGATCGGGAGGCGTCGGGCGGCGGGCTGCAGGCAGGCGCCTCCAACTACCAGGTGAGCGAGGACGTTGTACACTCAAGCCGGGGTGTCCAGCAGGTTGGCGACAAAGTCGCCTGACCCGCAAAACTAGGCGACTTATGTCGACTATCTGCTATGGACACCTTCCATTCCTCCGGGTAATTGCATTGTGAGAGTCCATAGGCATTCCACCCATCGCATTCATGCAATTACCCGGGAGACCAGAAGGTGTCCAGCAGACAGTCGACGTAAGTCGCCTACCTGCTGGACATCCCGGATCCCGGATTTACAGCGTACGCACCAACGCCCCAACCCAGCAGCCACCTCATCCTATAAATTAGCCGTCTGCATCAATGTTCACTCCGATCGCCCCTCTCCTCGCCGGGGTGGTCCTTAATGGGCGAATTATGTCTAGGGGAGAAAGGTGAAAGGAAACGGGGGGTAAAAGGAATAGGTCGAAGAGGAGGAGAGAATACCGGGGCGGGGCGGGTCGAGGCGTGTGGTGCGGTGGGCGGCCCGCCGCCCCCACCCCTCCTCGCCCCCGGCGCGCCTTCCTCCCTGGAGATGACAACAAACTCCGGGGGCGGAACGAAGAGG
>NW_026267196.1:715461-717847 GCF_000697945.3 Frankliniella occidentalis
CAGGTAACACTTGCATTCTTTTCTTACATTTTTCCCAGATTAAAAAAGAAGAAAGGTTCATTTTTTCAATCCATTACATCACTCCAGAAAAACAGTGCCAAGGTCACGTCGAAAAAAGAAATGCTGGAGGAGAAGTCGACGGGGGCGAGGAACGACTACCTCCTCAGCCTGGCGTCAGCAAACGCCCACCAGACGAGATACTTCCTCGTCGATCTACAGTCCGCCATTTCGGTAAGTTATCCACCACCTCAGAGCGGGTTTGGTATTGTGTGGTTAATTAGGTGTTTGTAGCAGCAGAGTGCCCCTCGGGCTGCCCCCCTGGCTCCTTGCAGCGCTCTCCCGACATCACACGGCCGCGAGACCCTCGTAACTGCGATAACTTAGGAGTTTGTGGGACTATTGGGCGGGGTGCGGCTCGCCTGGAGCGGATGAGCGCCCTGCCCGCGCAACCGAGACTCACGAGGGGAAGTTAACACGCGAAAACACCAGCATCTCCTTTCGTCGGGATCGTCCAGAAAGTACAGTACGTTCGCTCTTCTGAGGTTCGCGACCGGCGCCTGTGAAACTCCGGGTAGGCCAGCCAGCTGTGCACGCGTGCACACTGCAGGGCAGATGTTGCCTATCTGTCAGGCGCTATGACAGCTATCGGGGGCCGAATGGGCAGTTCGCAGTTCCGTGACGCCAAATGTCGGACGTACTTTCTAGATGACCCTTTACACACTGAGCATATCCAGCAAGCTACGACTTTCGGCTGTACCCTTTGTCTACCTTGCCGTGCGCATGCAGGCGCAGGACTGCAGTCGGGTCCCTGCGGCGTCCTGCGAAGCTACGCCTCCTGCCTCTCATTCTTATTGGAGCGCTGCAGGCAGGCCTGCAGGGGGCTCGTTGCTTGGGGCTTTGATGTGCTCCTCCCCTGCTCCCCCCCCCTCCCTCCCTACTCTTCCGTCGAAGAGCAAAAGCATCGCTCCCTCGTCGTGCCACCCGCGAGCCGCCGGAGCGGCAAAAAGTCCCGAGGATGTGTACGTCAATACCGGGACCCCCGGGTGTGGAGGGAGGGGAGGATAGAGAGCCCTTCGGGAATGAAATGGAGTTGAGTGCGAGAGGGGGAGGGGGGTACTTTACACAGCAGCCTAGAAGTGCAATGGAATGGAGCATGAACTGAAACATACCTACTGTGTGAGGGAGATTTATACGAAGCAGAACCTGCGTTCCAAATGTCGTATGAAGCAGAATAAGTAGGGGCTAATTCCATTTAACAACATGACCTTTTTTTTTACCTGTCGCTGCCGTTTTAGAATTCTCAGAATCGACTCAATTAGTCACCATGATGAGGAGTCAGTTGGTGCTGGTACCTAGGAGTTGATAAAGTTTCCAAAGTGATTTTGGGTGCACCAAACGGCAATGACAGGGTAAAAAAGAAAAAGAGCAGTTCATGGAGGTTCTTCGACTTATGCCTTTATTTCGCTTTACGGCCAATATGACATAGTCGATAGGCTGGAGCGAGGCCGAGGACCGCATTGCTCTTTCTATTAACTATTTCGTCGCTGTGACCGGAAATAGACAGATCTGACCTTCTCATATGAGCGTCGCTTCGCGAGCTCAGCAATCATTCAGAGATACGAAGCTTGTTCACGAGGCAGTTTACATTCGCGTAGCACTACGGGGCGTCCTTTCGGTTCCCACGATTTGTAATACCGTCGTAATCCGTATAATACTATCCCCATAATTCCCCATAATATTCCCCATAATACCATCATCATTCCGTCTTCCGTCTTCATACAAGCGTAATACTGTAAATTACGTTATTACTACATAATACTTTTTACACTGGGGAAACAAAAAGGTGTCATGATAAGGGTTTAGTGGCCTTATAAAGGAATTACAGCAGCCAAAATCATTATTTTTACTCATCTTTTAGAGCTCTTTAGTGCTTTTGCAATGGCATTAAACTCTTTCTACTCCCTTGAATTAATTTCGCACCCCCGCACACACACACACACACACAACTCTTTCTACTCCCTTGAATTAATTTCGCACCCCCGCAAAGGCGCGACATAGCACCTTAATTTCTCCAGTGTACACAATTAAAGCGCCGAGTGAAAACCACATCGGTCACTCAGACTCTAAAGCCGCCTAAACCAATGCCCCAAAGTGGTTCAATGTCTTTAGTTCGCGCATTACACCTCGCGAAAATCGAATTAAATAAGTCGTGCGCATAGGGCTCCGCCTCGACTCCGCCGGTCTTCGCGGCCGAGGCCTCCACCCTGTCCGGCGCGGCCCCCACGCGTCTTTGCCGGGTGTGCCGGGCTGGCGTGGCGTGGCGAGTCGTGGCGCGGCGCGGTGCGGCGTCCCCCCAGATGTGGGGCAAGCAGACAGGGCGTATCGA
>NW_026267196.1:724285-727248 GCF_000697945.3 Frankliniella occidentalis
ACCAGGCGCTGGTCTGGTTGAAGACCGACCAGGCGCGGTTTTAAGTCCGTCTGACGGAGGGGGCGATTTGCTGTGGGTTGCCTACTTTCAGGGGTTTTGTTGGACAAATTGGGTGTCGAGGAGGTACGGGGGATTGGGGAGCAGAAGGTGGAAGGGTAATGGGTCCCCGATCAATACGTCACAGAGTGGCAACGTGACGACGTGACGGCGAGGCTGCGGTCGTCAGACCACCTCATCAGACCACCTCCCTCCACCCCCACCTCCGGTCGAGTTAGGACCGCAGCCCAACTGGGTCATTGCAGCGGCGCCGAGTGTCCGGCGTGGCGCACACAATGCGCCGATAGTGCGCCGCGCCCCGCCACGCCCCGCCCTGCGCCGCCCCGCCGCGCCCCGCGAACACTCGGCTGGAGCGGCAGCCATGTTGGCACCAACCACAAACAATGCGAGTCATTCCCTCACCCTAGGCAGGAGCTGTGTGGTCCCCACCTCCACCCTCCACTCCAGTCATGAATTCAAAGTCCCTCTTCGCCTGCCCGCTTTTTAATCCTCTTTTCCTGCCCCCCACCTTTGCAGCTGTCGAACCAGATCTCGTTCTCCTCCGTGGACTACACGGTGGCGGGCGAGGGCGACGGGGTGTTCCCCGAGGCGGCGCAGCCCGCCAGCCAGCAGGTGGAGGAGGTGGCCGAGGTGTACGAGCCGCCCTCCGGGCCGCCCCCGGCCATGCCGCCCCCGGGGCCGCCCCCCGCGGCGCCCGCCGCCGCACCACCGTCCCACCCGACGCCGCAGCCACTCAGGTGAGCAGAGTTTCCACTTAAAGCGACCGCGTGCCGCCGTGCCGCTCCTCTCACTCACGGGGGAGAGAGAGAGACACAGAGAGAGCCCGCTACTACTTCTGCGGACCGTCGACGAGACGTCCCACCAAAAAGCATGAAAGGTTTGTTTTTCCCTTCGGCAGCCTGGTGGGCGACCTGGGCTACTGCATCGCGCTGTACGACTACGAGGCGACGTGCGCCGAGGAGCTGTCCTTCTGCGAGGGCGAGGTGGTGCGCATCCTGCGCAAGGTGGTGCACGACGACGTGGACGACGGCTGGTGGGAGGGCGAGCTCAACGGCCAGAAGGGGCTGTTCCCCTCGCTCGTCGTGGAGGAGTGCCACGCCAACGGCGAGCCCATCACGCCATCGGTAAACTGAACCGCCATGCACACTCCTGCAGCTACACTTGATACATACATGGTGTTCGACTAGTAAAGCCCCTCTCCCTCTCCCAAGGCTGACGAGACGCCGCCGATGTCCGCGCCGCCCGTGTTCACGCCGCCGGAGGCGCCGCCGTCCTTCATGCTGGCGCCGCAGTCCGTGATCGTGACGCAGGCCACGCCCATGGTGGAGGACCCCAACGAGCCCAAGGACGGTAAGCACGAGCATCGCCCCAGAGGCCATGACGGCCGACGGGAACCCCTCCCCACCCGGACGGACGTAGCCTGGTCCCTCCGAGCACACGGCATGCCACGTTAGTCTTGGTCACATGAATGCCTAATCATTCTTATAGTTCATCTCAGAGAGTATAAAACCCCGTTACGTGGCGAAGTCAAATTCAGGATACTAAGGGCATACGTATAAGAGTTACATACTTCACACTCTCGACAAGTTTATCATGTGAAATAAGTGCTTTTTTGCCTCTTAATCTTTTTATCTTTCTCTTGACTTTTCATCTAAACTATTTTTGTCATTAAAACTCGCTTCTGTATTGAGAATAGTCTCTGCATGTATATGTGTTCTCTGTTGCATTTTTGGACATGGCCAGCAAAGCAAGATCGCAAACAGACCGCCGCTTCTGCTAATTGCGCCAAACATTTTGTATTTCTTTTCTTTTCAATTAACTGTTAGATCAATATTACTCTGCCCGACACGATGGCATGAACACTGGCATCTCTTCCAAACATTTTCACCACTTCCATTCTCTTCACTTTCATATTTCACCCGCCGCCAAGCGAACAAACTGTACAAGGCTTCTACTCTGCTGTCCTGTTCTTTTTGCCCTTCGCTCATTTATTTCCAGGGAGGAGGGACCTGGGGCTCTTTGCCCTTGTGCTTTTGTGGGTTTCAACATTGATACCCCACGTCATGGCCGTTGGAAAATTTGATAAATTAACCCCACTCAACATGATAGACTTTTCCTAAATAAATTTCTTTTGCGACTTTTCACGGACAATGTACTCGTCAAATCCTTGCCGTGAGAAGTCTCCTTTACATTGTAATGTATGTAATGCAGCATTTGCAGCAGCCAACACATTGCCATTCACAAACTCAATTTGACAAAAGGAAACGCGACGATTCTCTTTTACTGTGCATGACGAGTGGCGACACTGCTTGGCTGCCGCTGATGCTCGATATGTATGTTGTGTGTGTGTGTCGCTTGGATCAGACTCCCAGCCGGTGGCGCCGCCAGCCCCCGCACCGGAGCCGAAAAAGTTCAGCTTTTCCATGGAGATGGAGGGCAGCAAGTATAAGAAGTACGATAGTCAATTTCCGGAGGGTTCAGGTAAGAATACCACGTGTGTTTTCCCTACTTTAGGACGTGATGCCGCGAGCGTCTCGAGGCATTGCTACTATAGTGAGAGCTTCAGAGGCGGAGAATACCTCAGGTTTCTCACTGACTTTACATTTTCCACGCCGTTTTCCATCTTTATTCATAGTAATGAAACAGGTGCCACAATATGGCCCAACTCGTCCCAAACAAAAATATGAACAAGAATACACAAACATTTCGTGCGAAGGAGATGCCGTCACACACTCCTACGGAGCCAGTCAGTTGACCTCTCTCTGCATGGTTGGTTATAGAGCGAGTAGAATGGGTTGCCTACCCTGCAGCCACCAGGCGCTGGTCTGGTTGAAGACCGACCAGGCGCGGTTTTAAGTCCGTCTGACGGAGGGGGCGATTTGCTGTGGGTTGCCTACTTTCAGGGG
>NW_026267196.1:727298-729323 GCF_000697945.3 Frankliniella occidentalis
CTTTCTCTCCAGCGCCAATAACTTGTTCAGTTCCAACCTACTGTGAAAAATGTACATTTTGCACTTTTTGGCATACACTTGTATTTTTGTAGACCGCGGGGACTAACAAGCCTCATGGCTCGACCAGACCGGTACAGACTACAGATCCGACAGCGGCGTGGGCATTTCCCCCTCCCACGCCTCCCACTGAGACCGGCTCTAACGCCCACGGTGAGGGAACTTTGTTAATCTGACGCGGGACAAGAGGGTGACCCACCCCCTCCCACCTCCGCGCGCACACACACACACACACACACACAATTTATTTCCCCCCTTCTCATAAAACCGTGGGCTCCGCAGAGCAGTAGCCCGCTACAACAGCCCGGTGGATAGGCAACCCGGCGGCCCCGTCTGCGAGAGCGCTGCCTACCCTCGCCTCCACAGGCGCCTCGAGGTCCTGGCCGGCCACGCCCGAGGGGTCCCTTACAATAAATACAAGCATACACGGATTTTCCCGTTTTTAGACAGTCCTCAAGACTGTCTCTACCATTTTCTTAATTTTCCTTATTTTTTCTGATTGTTTTCATTGTTTCTTTTTTTCCCTAATTTTTCCATGGTTTTCTGTGATTTTTTCGTATTTTTTTGAGGGTGTACCCTGTTTTTATTGAGTGAAGCATCCCCTCGGCCTCACCGTGACTCGCCCTCTCTCTCTGCCGCAGACGATGGAGAGCGCCGTGTACGACAAGGTGGCCGAGTACCTGATGATGATCGGGCGGACCGAGCTGCTGACGTGCTCGGCCACGCAGCACTCGTTCGGCCGCATCCGGGACCAGGCGCACCAGCTGACGCGCGAGTACAACCTGCAGTGCGTCTACCTCTTCTACCCGGTGCTCAAGCAGCACATCCAGTACGAGTTCGACGCGTGCGACGACGACAACGTCACGACGGTGACGGCGGACCACAGCGCGGCGGCCGCGACGCTGTCCAAGGAGGCGCGCCGGTGGAGCAACCGCATCGCGCGCGAGAACAACTCGATCCGCGAGTGCAACCGCAAGCTGGTGGCGCTGCAGCAGCTGAAGGATCAGGGCCAGAAGGTACGCACGCCATCTTGTGACGTGGACATCACCTCCGCGTTTTTTTTTTAAGTGTCCTCCGTTTTGCTTTGTCGTTTTCTTGCGAGGTGTGACATCTCTTACTCTCTTTCTGCGACAGACGGACCCCAACGACCAGAACGGTCCGGACATCGACACCAAGATGGAGGAGCTGCGACAGACGATCCGGAGAGCGGAGGTGAGTGTCGCGTCGTATGGCCGCGCGGGGGTCGAGCAGCCCAGCCAGCCCATCTTTCCGCCCCTGCTTCGCGGGCGTGGCGGGCGGTCCCTCTCCATCTCGAGCGCGCCGGGTGGTCAGCGGACGAGAAAATGGCGACTGAAGGGCTTAAGGACGACCCCACCCCTTCCCCACCCCCGCGGCGAGTAATCAGCGGGATGGAGGGGCAGAGGACATAATCGACTTCGCAGCACAGCAGCCCCTGCCCTTTAAACCTGCCCTGCACCAGGCCGTAATTACACCCCCTCTCCCGTCTCTCTCTCTCTCTCTCTCTCTCTCTCTCTCTCTCTCTCTCTCTCTCTCTCTCTCACTCTCTCTTGAACTATACCAGCTCTCCTGCTCTCTTTCTTGCCCCCCCCCCTTCCCCTTTTGCTCTCCTCTCGCTGAGAAATGGTCGGCTTGCCGTCCCCTTCACTGCCGCCGCCGCCCGGGCCGGCTGGGCCAGGGCCGGGACACGTGGGAGTGACCTGACTCGAGCCCGCTGCCGTCCGCCAGCTGCGCTCCAGCTCCCCGGCCCCTCCACGGTCTTGCCTCCAGGCAGGCTCCAGGGGGCGAGCTGGAGCCGTTAGGCCCCCGGGCCCCTCCGCTCCCACGCTCCATGTGCAGGGGGGGGGGGTATCGGCAATAGCTGCTCCGCAGAGCACACGAACACACTCGGGCTCTATTACTTTAGTTTTATTATTTCGAGCAGTTCGTCCTCCTCCCGTGCCCACTCTG
>NW_026267196.1:736708-752498 GCF_000697945.3 Frankliniella occidentalis
GGGGGGGCCCTTCGCCCCCTCCCCCATAAAACCGCGCCTAGACCGACTGCCTTGTATTTTCAAAGCGAATGCAAGTGACGGCCTTGCCTTTGTTTTTGTCGCTATATTTAATTTATATTGCCAAGTAAGATAGATGAACTTGGTCACTAAAAATTACATTTTAGACACGTTAAACGTCACATAGAGGTTAAATCGTTCTTTTTTCAAATATAAATAGTTGACAAAATGGTTCTATTTTCATTCTCTTCCGAATAGAGTTTAAAATAAAGTCAGTATGAGCCTTAGTTCGGTATGCCATGCCGTGAAATGCATGTGGCTAAGTTTATAGTTATCTAGCTATTTACCTCACGAAAACTCATAAATTTTGAAATTGTGTGCAGGGCATATTTGTAGCGGACTGCAGAAATTGAAACAACAAATCTAGTTGCAAAGCTGCGAATGCATGTGCATGACCATTTTACACCAACGCAATAGAAAAGAAATATATTCGTCTTTTAGTTACAAATAATTGTTAAAGGTGCCTCCCCGTATGAGCTTTATATTTTCGAACGCGCGAGTGTTAGCGTACCCCGCTCTGACTTTCTGATGGTTGCAATAAGTGGCCTATTGTGTATTGTCTAAGTGTGTGTGTCTATTTCTCGCAAGCTGCCAAATCAGGACCACCAATCATTGTGCCGCCGATTGTGACGATCGCTGTGGAGGGAGAGGTATGATGTAGCTGCTGCTAAACTTTATCGAATTTGACTCACTCAACTCCGTTTCTAACTAGGCAAAATTATGACACACTACTCTTGCACGCTCGTCATGTTCCTCTTACTTCCCCCGCTGATGCAAACCTTGATGTGCTGCAGGATGGCGAGCCCGTCTCGGACGAGGGACAGGGGGCCGATGGCGATGACCCCGGCCTGTGCGTCGCCTCCATCGTCATCACTTGTGCCACGCCGATGGTGGAGGAGGCCGGCAGCAGCTTCCCGCCGCCCCCGGAGGAGGAGGGCGACGGCGACCAGGACGCCGCCGAAGAGGAGGAGCCGCAGACGGCCGTGCCGGCCAGCAGCAGCACCGGTAGCGAGGAGTCCTTCACCACCGACAACTCGCAGAGCCAGGCGCCCTCCGGCGCCAGGAAGCAGCAGCCCGAGTCTCCGGACGAGGTGCCGCCGCCGCCGCCCGAAGAGGACGCCGACGACCCGCCGCCCCTGCCATCCGGGGCCGGCGTCAAGGCGGAAGTGCCGGAGGACCTGGAACCGCACCAGCTCGAGAAGCTGGAGGGGCTCAAGGAGTCCAACGCGTAGATGAAAGTTAATTAGCAAGTATAGTCAGTGCTGTTATCTAAGTATATTATGCTTATCATGGCTAGGCGGTGGCAGGAGTTTGCCAAATAGGAATGGTGGAAAGTTATGAAAGAATCTCTCTTTGGCCCACTGCACAGCACCACGTTTATCTTCTCATGCACGAAATTTGTATCTACGCACGTGCGGTACGAGGTATTCGTACAGTACCTTAAAAGATCTGTGAAACGACAGCATAAGTTGGGCCAACCTACAATAGCTTCATTGAAACCTGTCCGAAGCTTGAAATGTATTGATAGTTGTATAAGCATTGTGCATATGAGGCAAAGATATTAGACATGTGCAGAGTTGACGGACATATAGAGGCACTCCACACGACGAATTATAAGAATGGACGCACACAGCATAGCTTAAACACATATTTATCTCACATTTGACCAATTTTTACAGTGAGAGTTACTCATATAAATGATATGAGATAAATGAACATGCTGATGCTGTCACATTAATCCAAGAAAAAGGTACACTTTGTTAATATTTTAAATAATTTTCCCCGATAGACTATATGAGCATCATATTTAGCTAAAGATATTATACGACAGTGAGTCTTTAATTGTGTCAACCTCTGTTAATATGTGACTCATAGAGAACGCCTTCATTTCAGCAATGGATTCTAATGATAGTGCACTGTAAATATCCAGAGGGCAGTTTTGGTGCTAACACGTAGAACAATTACCAAGAATTATTACATACGCTCTTATTCTGAGAACCTGTCAGAACTTATCAAATTCCCGCTCTTAATCAAATTGTTCTATACGTCATCCTGTGGAAAAATTGTCTCCAAAACAGCCAACTCTTTGGGAAGAGGAGTTGTTTTGTGCAAAGGAAGCAGTACAACAATAGAATACTTTTATTGCTTATATATCCGCGCTTGCCTTCATGTTGTACATATTGTAAATTTGTGTGTGTGTGCATAGCCCTCTTTCCTCCTGTCAGAAAGAGGAACAAATTTAGGGATGTAACCATGCACTTGATTACATTGCAATATTTTAATGTGGATCAGTCTCTTAACTAGATTTGGGGCTGATTTCTACGTAGACTGACCCGACGATGTATTCATCCTTAAGTGAGCGTCCGTGTAGTAGGTGTGGGCCTGGGCCTGGGTTCGCTTATGGCAATTAATATGAACATGAGTGCGTGTCTGTATATAAGTACGCAAGTGAGTAGTTGCATGCAAGTGTATGTGTGTCATAGATAAGCGAATGAAAAGAATCATGTGAATGACTGACGTGTTTATCTTGGATGCTTCATGTAGGGATACCATTCCAAAGCTATTACAGTAAAGATTAGAAATGGGGAAGGGACGACCAGTGTTGCGATAAAAGTTAGGGAAAAATTCCCCCAAATACACTTATTTAGACCAGGACGCATCTACGCCTGCCGACTAGGCAACACTCACGCAGCCGCTCTGAGGTGTTGCCTAGTAGGCAGGTGTAGATGCAGCCTACTCCACAAAAATGTATTAGTGGGACGTTTTGCCATCACAACATTGGGGACGACTACTTTCAATATCGAAGTGGCGAAGACGTTAATCAATTATGGCCCATCTTGGCCAAATGTTTTTTGTTTTTTTAATTATTACTTCCGAATTTTTGATGGGACAACCGTTCAATCCCTTTTTTGCCCAAACAGCAAAACAATTTTGCTGATGTTCAACAAAATTCGTTTTGTTTGTGAAATTTTATCTCCGTTACGACTTTTAGGGCAATACTCAGATTGAACTTGTGCGAGAAGAGGGGAAATAATAATCATCTGTTTCCATTCGTTATCGTTATACCTGTTTCTATTTTTCTATAGAGTATCGTACTTTGTCTTAGTTGTCTGTTATTTTCTTTCGGTGTGTATAGTGTACATCTTCTGTCGGCAATATTGTGAGATGCCTACCAAATAATTATCAAGCATTTCTGCCTGATTTTGGAGGTATTCTTATTAGTCTTACTAAAACAATCTTTCTGATGTAAATAATTTTGTTAACTTCTTTTAAATGTTTATTTACATAGGATTCAGGCTTGATTCAGGCGAGGGCTTATTCCTATGGTGATTGTATTAATATCTAATATCTAGTCAGTTGCGAACATGTTGATTGAGAAAGTCAATGATATTCAAAGGTTGGTTATGCTGATCAAGTACAGTCTCTTGATTGATTATCTTCTCTTAAAATTAAGTAAGTTTCAAATCAAGATTTAAATGAATGAAAATCTTTAAAAACTATTTACTTTTGCCGGGATAGTTAATCCAGTTACACGCTGGTACTCATTCGGGTGTTCACATCAAACAAAGGAACCACAGTATTCAGGCAACATGTACCCCTAACTGCCATATGAAAAAAAATGTTACTTTGTGCGGCCATTGTCGGTTATAGGGCAAGTAACATTTAGGTTCCACTGATGTTTTGAGCGTGAGTTGTCTCGGGGCTCGGGTGTCTGGCATAAAACGCGGGTGTATGGCATTTAAAAGACTCCCATCATTATTGTCGGAGAAAAGGGTGTTCTTGGATCGTCTTGAATTTGGCACGAGTTAACGGCACCGATACTACCCAGGGGTTTATACCCGTATGCACGAGTCATGCATCGAAGGCATACTACAGCACTATACATCTATTATGAAAGTAGGAAAAGCTTTGAAGTACGTAACGTGAAAATTGAAATTAAAGCGCAGGTCTAGTGGTGTTGCAGCCTGAGACAGTAGTTTCGTTCTTATATATAATTACTACTGTTTCAAGTATATGTAAGTCGAGGGGACTTCAACCTTGAAGTCACGGCATATTCCGCTTCAGGTCTATTTCAAGCTCGAGCTCGATGTGTACAAAATAAATAAATAATAAACTGTACTTATGCCCACGCCTGTTACTTTGTTCTCGTCAGTATTTTCTATACCCGTTTTATAACACGTGCAACGTGCGTCTGCCGTTCCCTAAAACTGGATGTGTACAAAGCAACTCAAAATATATTCACTTCAATGCAAGAGAAACTTACTCAGCAAACCAAAAGCATGCAACGAAACGTTCGATTCATTTCGACCAAGCCGTAGACTGCCGTTCATTTATCTAACATATTTGTCTCTAAAACTCCTGGTAGGTTAAATATATTCAGACGCTAAAACTTTCTGAATATGACAAAATAAAAACTTTTACACAGCACCAAAACAGCATCGTTTTGCATTACAACCTGAACCAATCACACACGCCTCTTTGCGCCCTTTCTCCTTTGCAGGTGCACCGCAGGAAAACGGAGCAGACAGCGAACACACAGGGCCCGCTGAAAAATTATGTCCCTTGACTGGGACTGGGCACTAATTTTTTTCATGTCACTTCTTTCGTGTTCAGATCAGCTTCCAGGCCGTTTGCCATCATTTAGTTCCCGCCTGAGAGTGCGCCGCCTCTGGGTGGGCGGGACACACCACGCGCGGCGACACACCACACACCATGCACACACCCTCTGACACATACTACATCTGTCTCCTGATGGACATTAACATTTTCCCCGATTCTACACGTTTTCATAGAAAAAATCTCAAACTCTAAAGAACCGTAAAAAATTTAAAATAACGCACCATTGTGTGCTTCTTATAGTTATACGTTCTGGTAACATTAATACGAATAATAACGTAAAAAATAATCACTTAAATATATCCTATCACTACGCTTTGCTGCGGACGTCCACCAGGAAGCTGCACGTCGACGACTGACCCACCGCGTCGGTCGCCTCGTAAGTCACCAACGTCTTGCCGATGGGGAACCGCGAACCCGGCTCCTGTACATGGAGAGTTCAAATTAATGAAACAAATTTGTTGCGGTTTAAACCGCGGGAAAAACGGACTTCCGTTTTGCCACCCGCACGCGACTCCTTACTCTTGATCGGTGCATCCTGGCGACGCCCACGTTGTCCTCGACCGTTGGCTCCGGCCAGGTCACGGCTGCTGACCGCTTCCTTCCCTTCACCCTGGCGCGGACGACCGGCGGGCAGTCCGCTATCACCGGCGGCTCGGCGCCTGCGGACAAAGTCACCGGTAGGCTTTAGCACGGTCAAGCCAGGCAGACCCGCGAAACAGCTGCGTGGAGCTGGCGTCCCGCCCTGACTTTGAGTTGCGTCAGGCAACGGGACACCTAGAAAGTACGTCTGTTGTAAGCCGTTACGAAACTGCCTAGTTCAGCTTTACAAGCTGTCATGGCGCCTGATAGGTAGGCAACAACTTGTCTGCATTGCATGCGTGTATTGCGGGGTGGCCTACACGGGGTATCGCAGGCGCCGTCTATCGGTCGCCGAGCTGCCGTTCAGCTATGCAAGCTCTAATAGCGCCTGGTAGGTAGGCAACATCTTGCCTTCAGTGCATGCGTGTATTGCGGGGTGGCCTACCCCGAGTATCGCAGGCGTCGACGAGCTTCTGTAATTTGTCGAATGAATCGGAGGAAAACGGGCGTCCTTCCTCTGGAAAATCCATAAGCAGGTGACGTTTGGAATCCAACGTTCACCACAATGTTCCCTCTCACCTCACCGAGGCATTACTAGCCAATTTTGACCAGTGATAAATGTTAGGATGTCAACATGACTTCGTCCACAAAATTGAGGTTATCCCTACATATGACGCCGGTTGGACATTGAATCGCAGTTTACTCGGTGCGGCATGGGTGTCTCTTTGACTTACGTTGGACGTGGACCATGACGACGCAGGCCGCCTTCTTACGAGTGGCGGGGTCCTTGACGCTGAACGTCACGGCGTGACTGCCGGCCGGCAGATCCGTGCGCCGGGACTTCCCCCACGAGGGATGCGCGGCGACGTCACTGTCACAACAGAGAGCGATGATTAGCCATAGCCACCCGAATCGTATATAGGCGAGAGACAGAGACGCTGAGTGACCTCTGACTTACTTTTTCCAGCTTATGCCATGGCTCAGTCTTGGTTTACCAATTGTCACTTTGGAAGTTGTGCTCCCCGGCAAAAGTTCCGTGATAACGTCCGGGGGACACTTTATCCAAGGAACGGTTACATCTATTGTGGATGAAACAACGAAAATGAGATTTTGAGCAGACTAATTTAAATTACCTAGCGAAATGCAGCTCACCTGGTCTAGGCAGCCGCCCGACCGCGCTGATCGGTTGGTCGTCCACGTAGTCATCACCCCCACCTCCTTCACCATCACTCTCCGCCTCGTCCCCTTCGGCATCGCTGTTCCCTTCTTCCTCCTCTTCCTCCTCCTCCTCCCCTCCTTCCTCTCGCTCATCCTCGTCACCCTCCTGCTCACCCTCCTCTTCGCGCTCGCTACTCTCTTTCGCCTTGCTGGTCTGCTTCTCCTCTGCTGAGAGCCAATTCGAAGATAAACGGAAAGTCGGTGACAGTCATACATCAATCATCGACCAATCACCACTGCGAGTACTCACCGACACAGGTCTTCCAGTCGGAGTGCAGCACCATCCCGTCGGGGCACAGGCAGAAGGCCGAGCCCTGTGTGTTGAGGCAGGTGTGCGAGCAGCCGTGGTTGTTGACGGCGCACTCGTCCACGTCCTCGCAGGTGCGGTTGTCCGAGGCCAGCCGGCTGCCCTCCACGCCGCTGCAGCTGCAGCGGTAGCTGCCCTCCAGGTTCTCGCAGACGTCCTGGCACGGCCCTTTGCCGCCGTTGCTCTCGCACTCGTTCACGTCTGTAGGACACGTTGCGTGAAAGCTCCGGGCTGACTCCTCTACCTCTCTGGCATAACGCTCTCTTACCAATACAGAAATCGCCGTCCATGCGGAATCCTTCCCTGCAGGAGCACTCGGGCTCGCCGTCCACGTTGGTGCAAACCTGGTCGCAGCCGCCGCGGTCCTCGAGGCACGGGTCCACGGGCTGGCAGCTGGGAACGTTGCCCACCCAGCGTCCCCCGGAGCACACCAGGCGCGCCTCGCCCCTCAGCGCGTAGCCCGGGTAGCACTCGTAGTGGGCCTCCGCAGTCTCGCCAGCGCTGGAGAAGAACAGGGCAAACTCTGTACTCGCCGCGGATTTCTGAGCCGGGCCAACGCCGGGCCGACGCCGGGCCAACGCCGTGCCGACGCGGTGCCAACGCTAACCTCCCACTCTTACTTACCGGACATATCTGATCTGGGCGTGCTCCAAATCTGGCGCCTCGTCGTTGCAGCTGAGGTCTTCGTCCGAATCCCGACCACCGACTCCTTCCTGATCGTCTTTGCCCTCTTGAACCTCGTTTTCCCTGGAAGATTCTTCTGACGATGCGCCACCCTTCTCACTTTCCGCGTGCTCCGTGGTCGAAGAGGGTGAAGAGGTGGAAGGGATTGGAGGAGTACTGTGCTCTTCCTCGTTCTCTTTCTCATCGCTCTCATCATCATCATCGCCTTCCTCATGCTCTACCTGCGTTTCCCGTTCTCCTGTTCGCTCGTCTTCATCTTCACTTCTGAAACTCTCCTCGTCTGACTTGTCTTCATTAGTTTCTTGGCTTTTTACTGTTTCGTGCGCCTTGGCTTGTTCGCCACCTTCACTATCAGCCTCATTTTCAACGGATACTTCTTCCCCATTTCCCTCGTTTAAAGTTTCAACATGTTGTACTGGGGGATCAATTTCTTCCTTTCTTTTCTCTTCCTCTTTAACTTTGACTTGATCTTCCTCCTCATCCTCCTCCTCCGAACTGTCATTTCCCCCCTGGGTGTCCTCTGTTGATCCACCCTCGCCAGTAGCACCCGTTTCTTCAGCGCTCTTCAACTTGTGATCCTGGTTCTCTACCGAATCCGCCTCAACTTTAGTCTTTTCCGTAGTTGCATTGTCTACTTCTTGGCGTTCCTCTCCTATTTGATCTTCAGTCTCTTCATCTTCTTTTTCTTCCTCTTCCTCCCTGCTTTGCTCTTCCACGGCAACATTTTCTTTTTCCTCTAACTCACTTTCTTTTTCTACCTCGTTCTCTTCGTCTCTCTCTCGCTCTCTACCCTTTCCTACGGCCACTCGCTCCTCCCCACTTTCCTCAACGCTACCAACCTGTTCACTTTCTTTCGTGTCGTCCTCCTCTTCGTCCTCTTCTTCCTCCTCTTCGTCCACCCGCTCGCTCTCGGCCCTCTGTTTTTCCAGCCTCAGCCGCTCCAATCGTTCCTTTTCCAGTCGTTCCCGTTCTTGCTCCTGAAGTGCAAGTTGCTGCTTTCTGCGGAGATCCTCCTCAGCGCGCTCGGCAGCAAGACGCTCCTCTTCGAGGCGCTCCTTCTCTCTACGCTCGGCCTGTAGGCGCTCTTCTTGCAGGCGTGCCTCGAGGCGCAGCACCTCCTGGCGCTGCTCTTCACGGCGGCGCTCCTCTTCACGACGTTCTTCCTCGCGGCGCTCTTCTTCTCGTCGCTCCTGCTCCCTTCTCTCCTGCTCTCTGCGCTCGGTTAAGCGCCTCTCTTCCGCTCTCCTCGCTTGTTCTTTGCGCTCCTCTTCGCGCCTCTCTTCCTCCAGCTTCTCTGCCTGCCGGCGCTCTTCCAGGCGTCGTTCAAACTCTCGCCTCATCTCTAGGCGTCGCTCTTCAAGTCTCTTTTCTTCTAGACGCCTCTCTTCTACCCTCCTCTCTGCCTCTAACTTCTCTTCCTCCTCACGCTCCTTCAGCAAACGTTCTTCTTCTTTTCGCTCTTCTTCGAGTCGGAGACGTTCGATCTCTTCCTTTCTTCGCTTTTCTTCCAGGCGTTTCTCCTCTTCACGGCGCTCTGCAGCTCTTCTTTCTTCCTCCCGACGTTCTTCAAGTCTTCGCTCTTCTTCTAGCCTCTCCTCCTCTCTACGGAGCTCCTCAAGTCGCTCCTGCTCTCTCCGCTCTGCCAGTCTCCTTTCTTCGAGAAGTCTATTTTCTTCCGTGTCATCAAGACGTCTCGTATCTTCTATCTTCGTTAACTCCTCTTCGGTCTCAAGTCGTATCCTTTCCTCTTCCTGCCGTAGCTTCTCTCTAGCCTGACGTTCCTCTTCGTCTTTTCTTAACTTATTCTTCATCTCATTCTCATTCTCCTCCTTTGCCAATTGGTCCTCGGTTACTACTTCTTGTCTCTCCTGCTCTTCCTCTTCCTTCCTATGTTCTTCATGTCTGATTCTCTCTTGTTCTATCCTCTCCTGCTCCTCTCTCTCTGCCAGTTCTCTAGCGGCCTTCTCTAGCCTTTCTCTCTCCTGCTCGATCCTCTCTGCTTCTTCCTTGGCGACGGTCTCCATCCTTATCCTCTCTTGTTCCCTTCTGTCCGCCTCTTCTTTGGCAATGATCTCCAGCCGGACCCTTTCCTGTTCCAATCTCGCCGCCTCTTCTTTGGCAATGGTCTCCGTTCTTAGCCTCTCTTGTTCCCTTCTGTCCGCCTCTTCCCTGGCAATGGTCTCCAGCCTGACCCTCTCCTGTTCCAATCTGGCCGCCTCTTCCTTGGCGATGGTCTCCAGCCTTACCCTCTCTTGTTCTCTTCTCTCTGCCTCTTTTTTGGCGATGGCCTCCAGTCTGATCCTCTCTTGCTCAATCTTCTCAGCTTCCTCTTTTAACGCAGCTTCTATCCTGATCCTCTCCTGCTCCTTTCTCTCCGCCTCCTCCCCAGCAATGGCCTCTTGTCGCATCCTCTCCTGTTCGAGCCTGCTCCTCTCCAGCTCCTGCCTGGCTCTCTCCAGCTCCTCCTCGACTCTGTCTTCTTCCACTTCTTCGCTTCCCTCAGCCACAACATTGTTGTCTATTATCGGCCTGCGACCCGGTCCAGTCTCTTCCGAAGAAGCGGCGACGTTGTTGTCCTCCAACGACCGCGAAGGTTCAGTGGTGGTGGTGGTGTGTGGTTGTTGGGTAGTGGTCGTGGTGGTTGTGGTTGGCTCAGGGGCGGATGTAGTAGTAGTCGTTGTGGTAGGTTCAGGGGTGGTTGTTGTGGTGGTTGTTGTGGTGGTTGTGGATGTGGTTGTGGTTGGCCTCACCTCGTGCACCACGATGGTGCCTCGGTAAGGGTTGCGCTGCGCACCGTGCACCCTATACTCCGTATTGGACAGCCTGCCCGGGATGCGGTGGTAGATGGACGTGGCGCTCTCGTGACGCGGGCGCGGCGTGGTGGGCGTCAGCGGCAGGCTGCGGGGTGTGGTCACGTGCTGGTAGAGCCTGGTGGCCTTGGGGGGCTCCCCGAACACCACGTCCAGCTCGTTGTCCATGTCGTAGCGGTGCAGCGGCGCTACGGGCGGCGCGGCCGTGCGGGCGGAGCCCAGGGGCACGTTGAAGCGGGAGGCGATCTCCGGCGGCGGGTTGACGATCCTCACCCAACCCTCGTTAAGGCCCGGGCGCTGCTCGCCCGGCGCGGCCGGCTCTCGGTGCGGCACTTGCGTGGTGGTGGTGGTGGTGGTGGCCGCCGGCAGGCTGTAGTCGTGGAACTGGGCCTTCCAGACGGTGGGGCGGCGTTGCGGCGGGGGCGGCAGCGGCGGCAGGCCCTGGCGACGGCGCTCCTCCTGTTGGCGCCGCCGCTCCAGCCGCTTGCGCTGCCTGTTCCACCACTTGCGGCCCCGGGGGCGGCCGTCCGGCCCCACGGCGCGCGCCCTGGAACACGTGGACGGGTGAGAGGAGAGGCGCCGACGGTGGCGCAGCAGGGGAGGGGTGAAGGAGGGTACTCACTCGTCAGGCTGGCCGTGCACGAAGTCTATGCCGTCGCGCCGTCCACCCTGTGGGGCCGAGGCCGTGGCCGACTCCAGCGCGCCGCGGGTCTGGTTGTCGGCGCCGAGCCAGTAGGGGAAGTGCGGGCGCCTCTGCTTGCCGCGGTGCCGGTCGGGCTCCCCTGCAACAGCCGAAGGGCGCCGTCGCTACTCCTTGCCATGCCACCCTCCGCTCGGGGTAGCGCCGCCGGCCGGGCGGAGGGGTGCGTTGGGCTGCCTGCCTGTCCGGCGCTTACCGTGGTGCAGCTGGTGGATCTCGTTGGAGCGGTCCGGGACGTGCAATTGCGGGCGCGGTACCGCGCCGCCCACGTGCAGCTGGTGGATCTCGTTGGCGTTGTCCGGGACGTGCACGTGCACGTGCGGGCGCGGTACCGCGCCGCCCACGTGGTTCGTGCTCCTGTCCTCCGGGCGCAGGTCCGGGTCCGGGCGGCGGTGCTGGACGAGCGCGTGGTGCCGGTTGTGCAGCGCGTGCAGCTGGCTCGTGCCGGCGGCGGGCGCCGGGGTCTGCGTGCGCCACTGCTGCTGACGGCCGTGCAGCAGGGCGTGCGCGCCGTGCAGGCCGGGCTCCTCGGGCTCCGGGCGCGGTCGCACAGCGCCTTGGTGCGCAGGCTGCGCCGGCCGGGTCGCGTGCTCGAGGTGCGCGGGCGGGCGCGGCCGCTCCGGGTGCGCGGGCGCGGCGCTGGCCGGCCGCGGCGGCGGCTGCTCGTGCTCGGGCCGGCGCCAAGGGTCGCGGCTCAGGGTGGGGACGGCGGCTGTGGCGGGCGCGAAGTCCCAGCTGTCATAACATAACGCGCGACACGGCGCAGCGGGTATAAGTCAACGGGTGGGCAAAACGAAAAACGAAAAAAATATCTCGAGCTTGGAGCAGCGAAGTGTGTGTGTGTGCATCCCCGAGATCCACGTCTAATCCCGCGCCGCCGCTGTGGTGCGACCTCCTCGCGACACTACTCGCCCACCCATCGCGACGATGAACGCGCGAAAAAGAAAACTAGACACGCAAAATTCTCTTTTCCGACAAGAAAAACTATCCCCAAACAAATTCTGTGGAAATCTAATTCTGTCCGTTGGCGATGTCGATGCAAACTTTTGACGTTCGCACGACCGCGACAACGACACGCTGTAACGGCACGTCATAAACTCTGCAGGAGCCATGAGAACCCCGTCTCCCCCACTTTTAAAAGCGTGTTATTCTGCTTGTAATCCGGCTCTGGGATATCAGATTTAACCATTACCCGACTTTAATTCGATCCCGAAGCCAACTTTACGCCAAACCTTGTGTGCTCGCCTCCGCGCCGCGTGCGATGTAGCTTACTTGAAGAGCATCCTGCTGTACGCCCGCTGGCTGGACCTGCCGCGGCTATTGGCCGTCGCCTCGCCGTGCTGCTGGGCCGTCATCTGGCGCACCTGGGAGAACCTGGCGTAGCCGTCCGCGGCGGGCTCCGGCCTCGGCGTGGTGTGCGACCCTGGATACGGCCAAAGAGTTGTTGTTTAATAGGGTATTTCAGAGCTGGACGTGAAGAAGTAAAATGGAAAAACAAAATATCTTGCCATTTTACTTCTGCTGTTACCAGCAGGTGACCGATTCGATAATCCCCGTGTAAGTTACAGAGTAGGTTATACAGTGTACCGCACGCAGACGCGCGGCCGCTTAACGGCGACCGGATAGGCAATCCGCCCACCCACCTGCATGCGGTGCAGTATTTAACTTTATTGAAATGGGCGGGGTTAATCAGACATCACTTCTTATATTTTGAAGGAAGTCGGGGACACGACAAAAGTGAAACAAAGTGTGTAAGGGGCTGCTCCTGAGAGTGCCACGTCACTCACCAGCGCTACCGCGGTAGTATCCGCCGGCCGCGTGGCGCACCGAGGGCTCCTGGGCGCGCCACCTCAACTGATGCGGGTGCTGGCCCACTGCGCCTGGAAAGCGAAAGTAATAGCGTTATCGTGGGTAAAATGATACGAGGGACAAGTGAACCGCGAGCGACATTCAAAAACCATCTGGCAGAAATCAAAAGTTGTACAGAAATGGAGTCGAATGGAGTCGTCTGCCGAGACGGCTGTCTGACTGAGCCGTGAAGCGGATAATGTTTGTCTTTGACTAGACCACCGCGTGCCGTCGTCGTCGGCGACCCCGCCCCCTCCTCGCTCTGCCCCTGCTGCCACGCAGCGTGACCGAGAGACCTATACGGTTCACAGACAGGCCCTTCCGCGCCGCGTCTATCCGCGCCAGGCCACGCCAGGCCAAGCCAGGCCCTGCACACATCTGCTGCTGCAATCACGGCGCAGTTGTTGTCCTGTGTGAAACAGCCAGCAGCCAGCAGCCTGCAACCAGCACAGCAGCAGCGTCCGATTGACGTCGCAGCATCTCTTTGGTGGTTTTATAGGACCGTACAGTACAACCTTCCTGGCGCGTCCGCCGCCGCGTCCAGGTGGAAACGTGCGCCACTTCGGCGAGGAGCTGGTCGGAGGAGGTGCGGACGGCGGTGGCGGCGGCCCTGCGCTGCCATGTCGTTTCCGCCCGCAGCCGACACCGAGGCCCGTGGGCGGGGCGCGTGTGGATCTACTTTACGTGAGACTGTCGCGGCGCGGATCAGGTTCGCTCGCTCGCCCGAGGTGAGGTCCCCGCCGGTCCCCGCCGGGCCGGGCGCGCCCAGGCCCGGTGGCGTGGCGTGGCGCGGGCGTCATTCCGTGCTGGCGAATAAGAGGATGAGCGCCTAAAAAGGAAGTCGTCATCGTAGAGGAGGGCAGTCTCAGTCTCCGGAGACCCACACGGACCCAAACGGGCCGCGGGCCGGCCGCGAGTGGGGCTCTACTTCGCAGAAACAAAAGTCGTAGCCTATTTACAGGACGAGGTATAAAAACTCGGTCTTCATCTTGTTGTTTCTTTTTCTGAGTTTCTGAGGAGGAGCGCGCGTGACGCCGCCGGCCGGCGCTTTGGCGTGTCCTCCCCCGGGTGGACCGCGCGAATGCGAACGTGAATGAGTCACCGGCGGCGGAAGAGTCCGCGGGACCCTGTGAGAGGGCGGTGTTGGGCGAGGCGGGGCGGGACGGGGCGGGGCGGGGCGGTGGGCGTCTTCTAGTCGCGCCGCGTCAGGGATTCATCAAACACAACGCCCAGCGCGCGGAATCAAAACAAAAGTGGATTTACTTTGAGACGACACGCTCCCGCGGTGCTGGGTGGCGGTGCTGGCGGGGCCTCTGGTCTGGTGGGACGGGGCGGGGTGGGGCGGGATGCGGCGCTACCCAAGTCAGAGCCGCTAACACAACGCCGAGTTATGAGCGGGATTTAGGCGTGTGAGAGACTGCGTGCGTGCGTGCGTGCGACGCGCTGGGGCCAACACTTAAATAATCCTGGTTCGTTCATGTGTATACGTTTAAAACTCGGGGCCAGGCAGACGAGCTCTCGCACTACATTGAAACGAAAAGCAATACAAACTACAAAGCTGTTTGAATGACCCCGCTCACTTTTCGAAGTTCTAATGTACTGCACGCATGCGTGTGGGTGGGTTGCCTACCCCACGGCCGCCAGGCGCGGTTCTGTGCGAGACAGTACGGTTCTGCAACTTCGCAAAAGGGGCTTTTACGACGGCTTGTTTGTTAGAGACGGTTATATCGATGGATGGGATAGCCTGCAGCAATGCCTGTGCTCCAGCAACCCCTCCCCCTTCACCATGAGGTACCGATGCGGCCGGGCGTTGACGCCGTGGGTGGGTGACTCTCGGGGCCGTATAAGGACGCTGCCCTACTAAGTCTGCCTTACGCGGCCGCGAGGCCCCCCGCCGGGTCCCCGCAGGACCACCAGAATTAGGCTCCCTCGCACACTTTATGTGCTCACGGCCCGCGATCGCATTCTGTGTAGTGGCTTAATCTCCGCTGGGGATGGAGAGATACACACGGCCCCGGCCGGTGCCGGTGGGCGGCGGCGGCGGCGCGGCCAGTGTGTGGTCCACGCCGGGCCGTCATCGCCTTCAGCGCACGAGTTTACGAGGCGCGGGGCGCTCGACTCGACAAGCGTCGACACACCCCTTCTTGAGCCGAACACGTTGCTTGTATACCCATCATGCTCTATTTAGTTACGACGGGATTTTCATCTAAAATAAATAATAACAAGTTCGGAGTATGGGTGTGACATAATAGTTTTTGGGTAAAATGTTCCGCGCAAGTCGCCCGAGGTGGTTTACAAAGAGAGCAGCAGCGCGCGCAGACAAAGTAATAAGTGGGTGAGGGAGGGTGGTTAAAAAGCTCTGCACGCCCGGCAGTAGTGGCGGGCGGTCGTGTGTCGTGTGTTGTTGGCGTCTCGCCAGTGGCCGCCCTGAGTGCACTTATCTGCGTAGTTAAGTTTCATAAAAGCATAAAAATATGGCGGTAGCTTTATGGACCAGTTTCAGTGAGCGGCGCTCGTGTGTGCTTGTGTGTGTGTGTGTGTGTGTGAGTGTGTGTGTGAGTGCTTGCGCGTGTTATTTCCACCCATACCCAGGTGCTGCACTCAAGCTGCTCCTCCCACGCGGATCTAGAGCGCGCGCGCGCTCGCGTACGACATGCTGAACGCGAAGGATGTCCCTCTGACGACCGGCGCGACAACAAACTCCCGCGGCAGACGACGAGGACGCTCCGGTCCAAGGCGCAGCTATATCCTACTCACCTAACGAGCCGGTAGTCCGTAGTTCACCTGGGATCCCACCTACTCCCGCCCTCCCCCCGGCCCCCTCAGTCCCGTCCCCCTCTCCCGCCACGACGCGCGGCACGGTGTAATAGAGACGTCGACATGACACGGTCCCGAGACGCTACGACGGCGTTTGGTGCTCTGACAAATTTGTCCTACATGGGTTCGGGCACCACTCTCTCCGTCCCC
>NW_026267196.1:752814-755815 GCF_000697945.3 Frankliniella occidentalis
GCGCTTCTGAACAACACCTGGTCGCGGCTCGACTCCGCCCCGCCGCGACACACCGCGGGGGCTCGCCGCGGGGTCTAGGGCAAGCCTCGGGGCAAGCAGGGGAGATATAGGGCCAGGCGATGATTATTTTTGGCTGTCCGGCGCCAGTGAAGCGGAGCGGAGCGCGGCTCCTCGGCGGCGGGATTGTGCGTGAGTAGTGAGGGGCGGGGGGTAGTAGTGCTCTTCTAGGAGGATCGCTCGCACGCCCGCCGCCACGCCACGCCGCGCAGAGTCGGAACGAGCAGGCCGGCCGGCGAGGTGGCGGCAGCGGCGGGGGCGGGGCCGCGGGGGCGGAGGAGTGGGCGGCGAAATAATCGTTTCACAGAGGCGCGAGGATTAGGCCCCGTCCTCCTGAGCTGTGTGTGAGATAGAGGAAGAGAGAAAGAGAAAGAGATAGAGAGAGGATGTGAGTGTGCGTACGTGTGCGTGTGTGGGAGATCGAGAGCAGCGTGCTTTTGGCGAGGCTGCCGACGCGCGCGTCCTGCGAACCTTTTTAAATTTGGCGCCATGTGTCATGCGGACGAGCGATATGATCCTGCGGGCTTCTTAAACTACTTGGCGGTAGTGTGGGTGGGGGCAGCCGGGTGCCTGGCCTGGCGCACTGACCTAGTCACGCGCTCGCTCTCTGTACTACTGAGTGGCTCGTCATCCCCGGCCGTCCCGCCCGCCAGCGCTGGCCGACGATTTATGCCCGCCGAGCTGATGGACCGCGCGCGCGCCCGCGGCCGCCTATTAAAACAACATCCCTCTCGCGGCCGCCATCCGTCAGGACGCCGTCGTCAGGGCGGCCCGCGCGGCGGCCAGCGGCGGCCAGCCCCAGGGGAGGCCCCGGCGGCGGCGTCGTGCAGATCGAGTGACACAAGGTGGGGGCACTTACACACAGCTTTCAGAGTAGTGCCGAGTGGCACAGCTGGGTGGGATCCTGACCACACCGCCCCGACGCACACGGCGGCCGCGCGGCGCGCCACTCGAAGACGACGACGGCGTCCTCCAGCGGGATACAGAGAAGAAGGGCGCGGCCGCGGGCGGCGACTTATAAGGCGCATTGCGGTGCACCTGCGGCGGGGCGGGGCGCGAGTGGGCGTGTGATGCCCCGCGTGAAATCAAACGTGTGAGGCAACAATAAGGTACGCGTCATGACCATCGGCCAGCCTGGAATGACTCTGCGCCGCCCCGCCCCTCCCCTCCGCGCCCCGCACCACACTCGGGCCGTGTCTGTCGACGGGTGCGTCTGAAATGGGCGTGCATCGCGCGTCCCAGCCCCGCAGCACTTGACGAGCGAGCCTCACACTTCGGCAAGGCCCGCCTCGGCATGTAAACACGCCATATGCATGCATGCACCCCTCTCGTCATCGTTCCTGCTCAACATTTCTCTGTTTTCTGCGCTGACTTGCAACGTGAGTGCAGGCGATGCAAGTTTGTTTTGAATTTCTCGTCCCCCCTGCTCCGCCTTGCAGGTGCAGCCCCGCACGTGATACCCTTGACGTGGGCCTCTCGCTCGCGGATCGGATCATCAGCGGCTCGGTGCAACGCCGGACGCTTGAAGCAAAGTGTCTGCGGCCGGCGGCCGGGCCGTTTACAAAACAGTTTGCCGCCATTAACATGTGTTTGGACAAGAGCGCGGGGTGGAGGAACGGGGCTGCGGGGGCTGAGGGGGCCTAAAGGGGGGCCGGGGGAGGAGGGGGTTGGGGTTGCCGTCCGACCGCTGCCAGCAGCGGCGACACCCCCGCGTCCCACAGCGGCCATGAAACGCAAACTTAACGCGGAAGTACAGTCCTCTTGAGAGGTGCGACCCGTATCTGCGGTGCTCAGGCGAGGAAGTTACGCGAGTCTACCCGCTGGATCGCACGTGGGTCACGTGGTCGGCAAGTCAGGGGAGCAGGAAGGGGAGGGGGGGAGGGGGATAGACAATAGAGGCACGACCAACCACACTTTATTTTCCCAGCTAGTGATTCAGATTCACCCGTTTGCTGTTGAATTGTGTCTGAAACGCTACGTGAGGGGGGTGCCTAGGATAGGGCGTTGCCCTGAACCACCGAACGCCCACTCCTACACTGTTTGCTGTTGTGTACAGTTAAGATGCCTATACCACCAATGCCACCCTAAATTGTCTACAGGTGCTGACTTCAACCCCTTAGCGCAACTTTGCAAAGTGTACGTGAAATAAAGTTATAGCCCCACCACCACTCTGGAGGCGTTGTTCACACAACAACAGTTAGCTGACTGACCACTGACCGACCACCTACACTGAATAACTGAATGTACGTATAAGCAAAAAACGTACCTGAAGACATTTGAACCCACACGTCCATCTCATCTTGAAATGTAGGGCAAGATTTCCTTGGTTCAAGAGCGTATGGCTTTTCTGAGCGTATTAAGAATTAACAGACTGACCACACTGTGGCACCGGCATCATGTTGCTCAATGCCTTATACCGCGTCACCTTTTGCAGAGGGGCGCCCACCTGCGCCAACCCTATCGCCAGCGGCGGGAACATTCAAAGACAATTATCTGCCGTCCGAATGTATTTTTTATGCGGTGGCCGTGGCTTGTCTATGGACCAGTTTGTTTGTGGAGGCAGCGGCGAATGGGGTGCCCGGCCCGGCCCGCGGCGCCAGAGGGACACTTAAATCAGCCGCCTGACAACGCCCCGCGCGCTTCGCGCCGCCCGAGACTCCAAAGCCGCCACGACGCGCGGAGCGACATTTTATTCAGCGCGACTTTTGTATTCCTCGCACCTCGATCGCTGGCCTGCTGAACTGCCCATCACCCGCTCGGTTGGGGAGGTGGCGCGAAAACTTTCGGCAGCTTATATTGCAAGGGACAATGGCACCCGGGCCGCGGCGACAACGACGGCCTGGTGGTGGCGTGGCGGTCGTGTCGGGCGGCGCGGCGGCGGAACTGGGACGCGCGCCGCGCTTGGCCGACATGCAGTGCATGGTGCAGCAGCAGTGCATGGTGC
>NW_026267196.1:757485-763786 GCF_000697945.3 Frankliniella occidentalis
CCCACTTCACTTACCTTCGGGCAGGAGGGCGGCCGCGAGGGCGCAGCACAACAGCAAGCGACTCCAGCGCATGTCGGCGCTCGTCGGGGTCCCTGCCGGCTCCATCACCTCCTCACCATGCCACTACTGGCACACTGCCGCACGCGTCGAACCTCCCTCACGATCAGGTGCTAAGTCACTCCCGAGCTCACGGCGCGTGCACGTGCGTGCGTGCGTGCGTGGGCGTGTGCGTGTGTCTCCGCGTCGCTGCGTGCGTCACCGGCACGTCTCTGCGGCCATCTGAGAGCAGAGCGCCATGCGGCCGGTGCTTCGGCGGCGGCCGCGCGCTGAGTCGGAGAGGTCCGGGGAGGAGGACGACGGAGAGTGGGGGTGGCGGCTCTCCCCCTACCTCCACCTTTGTCACTTTCATGACTGTCCTTTAGACCCCTGACCACAATAACTACTTAGAAGAACTTCGACGAGAAGCATTACGGGACGGGGAAGGAGTGACGAACTTGTGGAGGGAAGAAAAGCTTCCACCTAGTTGTACTCACTGTATCATGTTTAAGCTATTTCAGAGAAATGGGAAAGAAGAACAGCACGAATAACAACGTGGCCCGTGATTCGTCGTCCTGTCTCCCCCTCCACCTGAGCGACGAATCACGGGCCTCCTTGTTATTCGTGCTGTTCTTCTTTCCCATTTCTCTGAAATAGCTTATTACTCTGGAACATCTTGGCAAATTCATACTTCCGTTTGGTGATTTGGCATGATCAATTCTCACGACGTTTGTTTGGTAAAACCGTTGACTTTAAAGTAGAGGGTGATTTTCCCCGAGTTAAATAGGGTAGTTCACCCAGTTTAAACCGGATCCCATGATGCTTCCTGAGCAGTTACGCTCATTGGGTGACGCGGACAAAGTTCGTTGACTTGTCACAAGATCTGCAATTACTCTAGTAACGGGTCCGAGAACTTCATCCGTGTCAGCCTATGCGCGCCAGAAAAGAAACAGTCCAGGAAGCAATACTGTTCTTCTTTGGATCCGGTTTAAACTTGGTGAAATACCCTATTCCCACTTTAAATGTCTAAGGACAATTTTTAAACTAGCACCGGTGTTCATTACTAGCTCACACGCAATATTGTATCTAACAACTTACATTTAGTGACTAGCAAGTTACAAAACACTGTATCTGAACTCAGTTATGCACACAGAAGTCTGGTGCTGGTGACAAAAAGTGCCCTTGACATTTAGAGTGCCTATGGTAAAGGGAGGGGGGCCTTGACGAGTGTTTTGGGGCGCAAAAATGCAACTTACTGTGAGCGCTAGCGCGGGTGGGCGTCACCCTGCCACCTACACTGCTCAAAATCTAAATTCTTCGAAGCCAAAGATTTATCAGATGATTTGACCTTAAGGATAGCTTGAATGACTTCCGTTCCATTTCAACTCACATTGAAAATGTTCTTCGCGCAGCAGGTGTTCGGTTTGGAATGAAAATGTTATTTTTTTCTCAGGACACGCAGTTGATATCGACCGCGACCTACTATTATGAGATACGTGCCCGGCCCCCACGGCCCTAACGTGTTTTTCTTTGCGCAATTTGGAGACTTTGGGTCCGAGGCTGGTCTGAGCTGCCTAAGCTGCCATCATGTCGTCTGCTTTTCCGTCTCTAGGGGACGCTTTCAAAAAGCCGGAGGGAAAAAAGTCGCGTGTAGCGCGGAAACATTTATGCGAGGAGCAATAAAACTCAGAGGACGAGATCGGGCCGGGCGCGTTGACTCCCCTGTCGTCGCTTCCCGCCCCCCCCCCCTCTCGATTCAGCCCCCAACCTAATTCACCCCCTCCTCTCTCCGACTCCCCCTTCCTTAATGGCGGCACTGGATGACGTGAGTTGTGGCTCAGACGGAAGGGCCCATCCGAACAACTTGTTTTTGTAAAGAGTACATGATTCCGATCACGTTTTTTGAAGAATCTTAAAATAGGCTGGCCAATAGTTTCGGGCAGATTAAATGTGTATCATGGATCGCAGGATAAATATCACATGACAGTGAATTAATTTCCAGTGATTATGGTTTTCTTCGTCAACAAAACTAATTTTGCTCAATTTTATCTCTTTTAAATTTAGTATTATACCAGATGGTTGATTGGCCCCGCTTACTACTGTAGTTATGCTGCACCGCACGCAGAGTGCGGGCGGACTTGCCTATCGCCTCTGTCCATGGTGCCTAACTAGTCGAGCGAGCAGGCAACCCACCCGCACTTGAGCGTGCGGTACAGCATAACTTCACAAGCGAGTGGGGTTAATCAGCCTCTTGGTACTTGGTATGGTAGAAAATCTTAACTGATGTCAAACAGTATTGAACTTGGTATCACCGAAACGCCTAAAACCAATGATCTCTGGATGCAAAATAGCAAAAAATACACAGTAAAAACACCAAAAATTTTCCTAGAAAAGAGGACACGTTCCGTCGGTGGCAATACTCAGTCCTCAGTCCTCACCAAAGTCAATGACGGCCTTGTTGACGCCGGGATATACCACTACGGCGATACCCCACGGCCCCAGGGAACGCAGCGCGCCTCTCGACTGGTGGCGCCGCCCACGCCCACGCACGAGCTCGAAGGGCCCGAAGGGAGCGCCGTGGAGGTTAGGCAGCCCAACGCCCTCCGCTGTGCGCCGGCATTGGCACCAGCATTGCCCTCAGTGACACTACGAGACGCCGCCCTAAAATCTGCTTTTAGACTCAACGTGTTAACTGTTTCCTTGAATTTCAGGTCGACAGTTTCGTATCAACATCGCCCGCTCCGCCGTATGTGCAGCTCACTATACCGGGTGATTCAGAGAAGACGCAGGTCCGGGAGGGGGCGGGTTTGCCTACTGGCTCTGTTCGCAAGGCGCTATGGCCTCTGAGGTAGGCACACCCAACCGCTCCTTCGTCTTCTCTGAATCACCTAGTCAGTGGTACCAGGTGGCTGGGTTGGGTTGCGGTTGCCCTGCCCTCTTTCCGAAGTTGTATACTGTGAGCGTGGGGGTGGGTGTTGCCTACTGACCCTAACCGAGGCTAGGGACGGCAGGCAACACACCAGTCGCACCCGTGCGTTCTGCTCCGCCACAAGGGGGCGGCGGAGAGAATCAGCCACCTGCCCACCTGGCACAGACTGCTGCTCCGCGGCCGCAGAGAGCACCAGCACGGCGGGAGTGTGTTGTGCCAGCGCCTTATCTCGACTCCATTACCGCCCCCGTGGACCGCAGGCTGTGGTGCAACAAGAGTTGGAAATAGCCGGCCAGAGGCAGATGGCCCTTGCCTCCGCGCGGCCAGGACTGCGGCCAGGGCCCTGGGCCGTCTGGCTCACGGACACTTCTATCTCATTCATATCTATGAACAGGCTACTTCCTGCAGAGTAAACACGACTGGGCTCACTAAATTTTCGGATACGTCAAGTAAATTAGCCGAGTCAGATTACTGCGCCCCTCTCCCAGTCACTTCGGAGCGAGTCAGTCTCAGAAAAACCAACAATAGTTTGTGTATAATACATGTTTTTGATTTTTTTTGTACTTTCCTAATGTGCCAGCCTGCTGTCTGGCCTTTTAATATGGCTCTGATACGAAGCAGCGGCTGTAATTATTTCTGTCATCCGAATTAAAAGCGGCCCGCCGCTCCGCCAGCACGCCCCGCCCCGCCCCCTCTAAGCATCCCGGCCAACGGCCAATGTACTGGTCTGCCCTGCCCAAGCCATGTGGCTAACCAAGGGGCCTGGTCATTGGTCCACCGCGAAGAGCCGAGCCGCGGGGCCCAGACTACACACGCAAAAATACGACCCACTAAAATCAACTGCAACTGGTGCTCTAAATAAGGGGAATGTCAAGTCAACAAATTTTAACCTCGTGTGAAGATTTCACTCTTTAATTAGTAACAAACTAGAACAACATAAAGCACTCTTACTGAATCAGAAAAAATTACGTATGGCATCATATTTATCTAACGGTAAAAATATATCATTAACAAAGATAAAAAATGTTAGTCTTATACTTAATTTGTCAACTTGCATAACATGGATATGATTAATACTTCTGAAATTCGACGTCTCTAAAGGCTACCACACCACCTCCATGGCGCTCTGGTCGTAGAAGTCCTCCCGCTCTTTCTTGACGATACACGACTCCTGATGGAAAGCCTGGTGCTGGTTTGCCCGCTGGCCGTGCTGGTCGAGTAGGTTCTGGTCCAGGTGTTGCTCAAGGTGGTGGCCCAGGTGGTGACTGTGGTGGTCGTGGACCTGCTGCTGGCCGAGGTCGCCGCCATAGCCGATGACGGAGCCCGGGTGACAGTACGCGTCGCTCACGCCGCCGATGAAGTGCGGTTCTGCTTTGAGGGCCCCGACGTCCTGAAAAGCGAAGGCGGTGCCGGCGCCGGGGTCCTGGATGTCCGCCGGGGCAGCAAGTGCCTGCTCCTGCTGGAGAGGGTCCTCGACCGGGTCGGTCCCGGACGGTGCGGGCGGCGGCGGCGGCAGCGGGGCTGGCGGCGTGGGGGCCAGCGGGGCGGGCACCTCCCCGCGCTTGTTCTTGTAGCGCCGGTTCTGGAACCAGATCTTGACCTGCGTGGGGGTCAGCTTGATGGCGGCGGCGAGGTGCTCGCGCTCTGGCGCCGACAGGTAGCGCTGGTGCCGGAAGCGCTGCTCGAGCTCGTGCACCTGGGCCTGCGACGCACATAAGAGTGGAAGGTTAGATTCTAGTACGATTACAGGTGGTCCCTGCATGAGATGCTCAGTCACCGGCGACATGCCCGTCGCGGTAGCATCGCTTACCTGGGAGAAGAGCACCCGAGGCCTCCGCTTGCTGCGTGAGCGCTGCTGCGCGGAATGGAGGCATGCCGAATCCGCGGGCTTCCGCGCCGTCAAACGAACTGTAGCAAACAAATAAAATAATAATTAATAACAATGTTTCAGTTCTTTTTTTTTTCAATAGTGCGTTTTCTGAAAGGAAACAAAATTGACACGCCCGATACCCCCGGTGGACACACTTTGCTCTCTCCCTTTAGCATTACACAAGGTAGCCGATTAACCCCATGCACGTTTGTAATTACACCGTACTCCATGCAGGTTGCAGGTGAGCGGTCGGGTTGCCGATCCGGCACCGCTTTGGCAGCAGCCAAACGACAAACCCGCCCGCACGCCTGCCTAAATTCTTCTATTCCTCACGAGCGCAAAACGTAAATGATTTAAAGAGACAATGGATCCAAGAGCCGGCCTGATTATTACCTTTTTGAATGTCGGTTGACCGCGCTGTTTGGCTGAACTCGACCCCTTGCTGCGGCGAGTTGTCCGGCACACACCCGGGGCTCGGGGACAACTACAAGCACGAAGAAACACACACTGTTGTAGTGAACCGTACACAAGTGACAAGGGGAGCGCCAACACACCCACACCATGTCGTCACACACGACTGTCTGGTTTGCAGTGATATGAAGGCAGGGAACTGTACTCACCGCGCTCGTGCCGAGCACCATGTTGAGCGACGAGCTGGACGCAGTGGACGCCGGTGACGGCGAGCACACGACGGCCTGCGGCTGCTCGTACAGGTAGGGGTTGCAGCGCCCGAGCTGCGGCTGCGGGTGCTGCTCGTAGTGCGCCACCGTCAGGGTGCTCGAGTAGTACTCGTACTGCTGGTAGTCCTGCTGCATGTCCTCCGCCCAGCAGGCGCCGCCCTGCTCCTGCGGCTGCTGGTCGGCCAGGATGTCGCGCACGGTGAAGCGCGCCGAAGCAGCGTGCTGCGCGTGGTGGTAGAGGCCGCCGTGGTGGTGGTGCAGGTGGTGGTGATGGTGGTGGTAGGGGCTGTGGAGGCCGGGCGGTGGGCTGTCCGGCAGCACGTAGGCGGACTGCGGCCGGTGGCAGAACGAGGGCTGCTCCTGCGCCAGCATGGCGCCAAGGTGGCCGTCACTCGGCGGTGTGTCACTCACTGGTCACTTCCAATGCGCACTTGCGGCGGTCACTCACTACTGTTCACTTTCAAATCACTCGCGATGGGAGTCGCTCGCGGCGTCACTCCCTGCGGCCGCCCGTCGTGGGACTGATGGCTCAATCACAGAGCAACACCACAGCACTAGAAAAGGACCGCCGCGGTTGACACGTCGTCCGCTCGCAAATATGGATGTCGAATCACGATCCGCGTCACAACAAACACGTCACAGTTCCTTCACAAACACACACACGCTAACTGACGCCCTCCTCGGAGAGGGAAGTCCTCGGTCACAACGTCACGACGGCCTGGAGCTCCGAGCACGAATGGCAGGACCAGGACGACCCCCCGGCGGGCTGGGCGCGCCCGGCGCAGC
>NW_026267196.1:764316-768327 GCF_000697945.3 Frankliniella occidentalis
GCTCTGCCCGTAAGGCGCCATAGCCCCTTGGGTAGGCAAACCCGCCCGCACCTGTGGCTTTTCTGCAACACCCGGTATAGTGACCGCGGCGCGGCGGCGCTGACTCTTCCGCCCGCCCTTCCCCCTCCGCCCCGCGCTGCTCTAAGTGGTCTCCTCGCCGTCGACATGAGGAGTGATTTCTCCTTCCCCGCCTCATTACCCTGAGCGTGATCCTGTTCAAACAGATCGGCTTTCCGTCACGGGCTGTAATGGATGGCAGCAGCCCGGAGCAGCCCGGCCGGCGCGCACCACCCTACCCCTCTATCCGCTCACCACAGAGGTGTGTGGGCGAAAACAGTTGCGGTACTGAAGGGCGGAGGGAGAAAGGGGCGACGGCAACACAGGTCGAAACACAGGTGCTACTGCCCTGCACACTTGTGACTGTATGGGTAGTGGGGACCGGGTGCATCGGGTTGCACTTCCAACCCCGCACCACATTTGGTAACCTGCATTTAAAGTTGAAGTTGATGAACCTCTGCGGCCTGAATCTCGCTATGTCTCGTATGTCTCACCGCCGCTGAACACGATGGAAGTCTGGCTGGGTTTTGACGATAGGGATGATTGCTCCTTAGTGTCGCAGTATCGCACTCTAAGATTATTTTTATTCGACTGGTGAATGGTGGACAGTCCCGCGGACGAACCGAATGCGGCGCGGACGACCCTCCTTCGACTTTGCTGGGCAGACAGACTTCATTCATCCGCTTCCGAGAAGTAAAGTCGGCTCTCTGCTGGGGGGAAGGAGGGATGGAGGGAGGGGGTTCGGGCAGGGGGAGAGGCGCGGGCCTCGCGAGCCGATCGGATCGGCCGGGCCGTCACCGTCATGGCAGCGGCGCGAGGCCCCGCGCCGTTAGGCCTGGTTAGGCCCCGCCCCACCATTGGCCGGCGCGGCCGCGGCACGCAGACCCCGCCTCTCGCCCCGCTCTCGCGCCACTCCGCGGGCTCCGCGGCCCCGGCCAGAGGCCCCCCCGGCGGCGATGGTGGCAATGACCCCGGCCCGGCTGGCTGGATACACTTGACATCGCACGCCGCCATCCCGTCGTATTTACATGCCGATGTGAGTGTGTGTGTGTGCGTGTGTGTGCGGCGGATGCAAGTGATTGCGTTTGGGGGCGGGGGAGGTTGTGCCCTGTGCTGTTTGTCTGGTTGTCCTTCTTTGCCCTGCTTACCGCCGCGTGCTTTTCATTCGCATGTTGAAAGGATTTGCGTTCCAATCCAAGACAGTCGGACGCGCCCGCGACGGAGACTTCGAGTGTCGCGAGCTGTCCCCTCCTCCTCCCCGCCCCCGCCGTCGCCCTAACTGCTCCAAATATTTCCCAACGTGGGCAGTGTGACGCGGCGCTGACGCGGGCCGGGTGTTTACTGTGTTTACTACGCAGTGGCGGACAGCTCTGCTCACCGCCATACGTCGGTGATCGCCGCGATGCGCTCATCGACCTATTCTCGGGGACGATGTCATCCTTCTTCCTGGGCGTGACGAGAGCGACAGGCGACACCCTTCTTGGACGAACAGGTCTGAAGCACGTTTGAATCAGGGTCGCGCCCGACGGTTTTTGTTCTTCTCCTTCTGGTCCAGCCGAGCCCCGGGAGTAACCCGTGGAAAAAGAGAGACAGAGATAGCTACCCGCGATTTTCTAAAGTGTTTGAAGAGAGACGACCCTGGTTCGAATGCGTTTGAGGATGCGCGCCACAATCGCAACGGCCGTGTCACTCGGCAGCCAATCACAGATCAGTTGTCACTCGCTCGCCCCCGGGCCCGGACAGGTTTGCAACCGGCGCACTGCACCGGCTGCCGCCCGGCCGGCGGCTGCGGCAGGCTTATTGGTGTGAATCGTTTGAATTTGTTCAATCCTGGATGGATTTAGTGGTGTAGTGTGCAAGTGTGTGTTGTAAAAGTTCGATTCCTCTACCGCTCCAACAAGCTCCAACTCCCTACCTACATTCTATCATATTGCTTACATTGATATCGTCTCAACGAATCGAATATCGGGTGAGTATTGTTATAAACCTTTCGCTCTGACTTACATCGAGAAAACCCTCGCTTACTTGGAATAATAGGTAACCCGTTCGTGACAATGCGCCAGTCGAGTGATTTATTTTTGACTGTCTACCCAACCGCCTGTCGGGTTTTGAGGTTAGGACGAGGGCAGCTTGATGGGTTTGTGATCAGCTGTGTGTGTGTGTGTGTATGCGTGTGTGCGCGCGCGCCTGTGCCTGCGAGGAAGGCCTAATAATTCCGCTTTTCTCTAAAATCTGTTGGTATAAACTTAAATGTTTTAACTATTTTGTTTTGAGCATCGGCAGTGTGTTTATTTCGTGGTCCATGGGGCACACTGTGCGCCTTCTTGGTGGCTCATAACACGAGCACGCCAGCACGCCATGGACTACACACGATGCCAAGCCATGCATCATGAATGTTATGGCCTGACGTCATCTGACTGTCATGTCGTCGACACGACGACAAAACATTGCGACCCTATGTGGCGCCCGGGCGCCCGGCCCGGCTGGAAGTGGAAGTGGTGTGGCGTGTGTGAGTGTGTGTTTGTGAGTGTGTGTGTGTCTGTGTGTGTATGTCTGTCTGTCTGTCTGGGGGGGGGGGGGCAGCGCAAGGAAGAAAGCTGAAGCTGACCACGAAACTCAGTTGGGGGAGAAAGCTGGAAAGGGAAAAGTCAGATGAAATCAGAAGTGGCCATATTGTGCTGTGGTTTAGTTTTAGTTTTGATTGTGTAATAATTTATAGGCGCAACTCCATTTCCTTTGCAGGGTTAGGGTATCTTGGTGAGGGAGTGTATTAATTTGAATGAGCTCCCGTGTTGCAGGTTTGCGTACTCCGTCGCCCGTAAAGGTGTCATGACTCGCGCGACCCCAAAGAGGAGTATGCAGTTCCGGAACACAGAAGACAGAGCCCGCTTCAAATCGTCCACGCCTAACGCAGCCCTCGGTAAGTTCTACCATACATAGTTGTGTTCGTATTACCATCCCACAAGGTTCAGAGCCAGATCGCGGATCGCCAGCGTTAGTCACAATCAATCAACGCTAAGTCAATATCGATCTCTCCTGTAAGCTGATCGCGCTAGTGGTGCCGCCGCATAGGCGGGGGAAGGGGCGGGGGTGACTTTGACCCCACAGTGATGACCTCTGCGGGGCGGGGTGGGTGCCCGCACCTTACACCTACCATCTGCATTTTTGAGGGCGTGCTTGGGAGGTTTGTGGAAAGAGAGGGAGGGTGGGGAGTAGGTGGGGGGTATTACATTGCCGCGCCACCCAGATCTGTCTGGTCCATCCCACCCTCTTCTCGCCCCCCAAGCATGAAGGGAATAAAAGTCCTCAGCGGGGCGGGCTGGGCCGGGCCGAGGTGTGGACTGAGGCTCAGCAGACGCCCCTCCTCCCCTCACCCCCTGTCGAGCACAGGTGCTGCGCGCTCCGCTGGGCCAGGCGGCTGGCAGGCTGTGTCGTCGGGACATGTCTCTGGCCGCGACTGACGGCGCAGACTTTGGAATGACTAGAAATTTATTGACACTTTTGAATTGAAGCAGAAAGCGTCACAAATGCCAAAGGTGGTGCAAACGAGTGCGAGTGAATGCTGTGCAGCTAATGAGTGGGGACCGGCCAACCTCGGCGTTACTCTGGCGCCCCCCCCCCTCACCCCCACACCCCGCGGGTCTGCAGATCAGTGCCGGGCGCGTAAATGCCTGTAATGGACTGGATGGATGGAGGTGTTTTATAGCCCATTTTTTTAGAGCGAGGGAAAAATGAGAAGGATCTTCATGGGAACCTCGTTGGCGGCAGCGCAGCGCGCCCGCGCCAGACCACTCCTGAAGACCTGTTGCTCAGCCACCAGCCATCCCCGATTTGTCGATTCCAGGCGCTCCCTTTCCCACCACCACGCGCAGTTCCCGCCCTCCTACAATCACCTCATCGCCTCGCTCGTTTCCCAGCGTTCTCACGAGCGTCTGTCAGCAGTCGGCCCAAAGC